>NC_142041.1:68846860-69134360 GCF_982192425.1 Myodes glareolus | reverse complement strand
TAGTCCAGATGGTGAGGGGGCAGAAACAGACAACTCCAGGGCTCACCAGCCAGCCTGACGGGCTAAACTGGCAAACACCAGACCAAGTAAGAGATTTTGTCTCCAAAAACAAGATGGATAGGTTCTGAGGAACCTAAGAAAACCTGCAGTTGACCAATGACCTCCACATAAACACGTGCAAATGTTCACCTGAACATGTGCGAGCACACACACACACACACACAGACACACATGAGCACACACACACACACATGAGCACACACACACACACATGAGCACACACACACACACACACACATGAGCACACACACACACACACATGAGCACACACACACACACACACACGAGCATACACACACACACACATGAGCACACACACACACACACACACACACACACACACACCTCATCTTAAGTGGCTTCCAACCACAGCTGCAGAGGAGCCACAGCCTAAGGTCAAGTGAAGACAATGTTTCTCTTGCCACTTTTTGTCCCTAGCTTTTGTGGACAATCTAAAGGTTACAGTCAAATTATTTACAAAGGTATTGATTAGGAATTTTCAGTTGTAATAAAATTCTCCAATTTTCTTTTATATTAAAAGGGAATTCTTCACATTCAATAAGATTGGAAATGAATGTCTATGGTCTATGTTCTAAACAATAGGAAAATCAGAAGCCTGTTGGAGTCCAGCACCACTCAGTAACACTGAAAATGAAGGCATGAGCACTCACACATCACACACACACACACACACACACACACTCACACACACACACACACTCACCCCCAAATCCAGCAGCATCTGCCACAGCCCCCACCTTCTCATGCCCCCTGCTAGGAAGTCATCTTATTTGACTATGGGCATATATGTCATGCAATCCAATTTAATTAAGTGAGTTTGCTAATTAGGACACACATGCTCCATCTTGGATTAATCCACTTGATTTCTTTAGTGGGGAAATCCTGCTAGATTTATGAAGAACGAAAATTGTCATCGTAGAATAGGATGGCAGAGTGTCTTGAGTTTCCTCAAAATCCACTTCTACTGCATACATAAAATCCTGTCATTTTAGGTAAAAGATAGAAAGATTACATGTGCTAAATATTTTTAAATTTTTTACCATTTGATAGTTAAACTCAGCAATACGAAATTGCATCTTGTTGCTAAAATTTCATATGCAGTTACTAAAGTCATGGAGGCAAAGCTATAAATTACGACAGCATGCACATGGGTTGATAGGACCGGAAAAATCTTTCAGTGTGCATAGGACATAGCTTTTAAAAAAAATTTCCCAGACACTCACTAGCTGTAAATGTATTTATGCAAGCTACCTTATTAATGTTAAAAATATGAAAATATACTTTCAATGTATTTTGTAATGAGCATTCGCAAAGATTATTCGGATACTGTACTTTAGTTGGTAAAGGTTACAATGGCGCTATTATCCTTGATAGCTCGTTCATACTTCTAGGAACACAAGCCTAAGCCAACCGTATCACTATCCTGAGTGCACACTGCTCTTTATAGGACGTGAGTCTAATTATTCCCATGACTGATGAAGTTCCAGATGGCCTCAAGTACAACACAGTATATCAAGGACTTTGTGGGTTTGGTTTTTGCTTTTTGAGAGTGGTGCCAAGAACTTCCCCAAGAATGTCTTGCGAATAAGAAGATTTTCCCACAGAGAACTGAGGAAATGCATGTCAAAAGGCAAGTTCCACTATGTGACTTGAAGTATGTGGCCTGCTTCATCTCATGCCCTTGGGGCATGCAATGGATTTGCAAAGCAATGAAGGGCAGAAAGGTCATCTTTGAGGAGTGCAGATCAGAGGTCAGGAGGAGGATGGAATCTGGGTGCAGGGGCCTCTTGATGAGCTGGAAGATCCTGTCACATTTCTGCAGTTTATAGCTATGACTGGGATCCCAAACCCCAAAGGAAGAGACAGAGCGCTTATTAAAAGAGAGACAAGTGGGCTGCATCTTTGATATAGTGCGATTGGAGGATACTAGTAAATACTTGCACTGGGCATTTTATCCCCCTCTTCAGATATAAAACTTGTAAGTAAAATAAAACTCTGCTTTCTAAAAAAAAAAAAAAAAAAAAAAAAAAGTTTCTGTATTCCAAGTTCCCTATTCCAGTACCAAAGCTCTTTGCAGAATAATAGGCAAAAATGACAATTTTCTTCTAAATTCTTTACCCAAAAGAGCTGTTTATAAAATAATACCTTGAAAAATTCCAAGAAGTAAATAATTCATAGGGATTCACCGAGGGTGAGCTTTGATTCAGAAGCCGCGGTGCCAAAAGCACTTGTTTGAACCCACTCCCTTGATGCCCTCGGATAACATTAAGTCCTTTGGGCAAAACAGCTTCCTTTTCACAAGTTTGTTATCCATATCTGAAAGGACATTTCCTATTTGTAAAAGCATGCATGCATGCTTTTAATGGGTTGCAGATGCAGTAACACGCAGAGGATGCAGTTTGCGCCGGCAGACCAGCACAATTAGTGCCGGCGCAAGTCCCAAGCTCACGCAGTAACAACGCCCTTCCGGGACTTAGCGTTTTTCCTCCGAGGAACTTAGAGCACTCTACAAGCATGGAAATGTTTCGCTTCTTAGAGAAAAAAAAATCCTTTAAAAGTCATTCTTAACAGTGAGCAAGATAAATTACACTCATCAGCTCACCCTTACGTAGTTCTCAACATAACCATTCTTGTGCGGCCAGCTGCTCACAGAAGCTCATTTTCTCATGAGGACGATGGAAGAACGTGTCCTCCTCCTCCCCAGCCTCTTCAGTTCATCTCTTGGTTCGTAGATTTAAGTAAAATGTTCTCTTTAAAGTTTTCTGTTGATTTAGTAAACTAGATAAGGGAATGGATACTCCAGTCAATGAACAGCCATTGAATGGCTTCACACACGCAAGGCTTCTTGTTTAGGTTCTCTGTGGGGTGTGTGTGTGTGACAGTGTGTGTAGTATGTGTGTGTAAGAGAGAGGGAATGTGTGGTGTGTGTGGTATGTGCAAAAATGTGTGTGTGAGAAGGAGGGGGTGGTGTAGGAGAGAGTGTTGTGATGTAGGTGTGTGAGAAAGACTGTATGTGCTGTGTGTGTGACAGATTGTGTGGGGTGTGTATATGAGAAAAGTGTGTGTGTGTGTGTGGTGTGTGTGAGAGAGTATATGTGGTGTGGGGTGTGTATATGAGAAAGTGTGTGTGTGTGTGTGTGTGTGTGTGTGTGTGTGGTGTGTGAAAAAGAGTATATGTGGTGTGGTTGTGAGGTATATGTGTAAGAAAGTGTGTGTATTGTGAGTGTGAAAGTGTGTGAGTGTGAGAAAGTGTATATATGGTGTGTGTGAGAAAGAGAGAGAGTACATGCACACACACTCTAGGAATCAAACCCAGGCACTGAGCGCATGCTAGGCAAGCATTCTATTGAGTCACCGAGCAGGTCTAAAGCACATTTGCTTGAAATCCTATTGATAAAACCATGCTTAAACCCTTGCTTAAAGCATGACAAAGTTCATTTCTTTTGAGAAAGAGCTTAACTCAAGCCTATTATGATATAATTTATATGATTATATTTTTCTTTTGAGCACAGTGATTTGTTTTGAAACCACCACAATAACCTGTCATATTTTAGCACCTCACAAGTCCCCTCGGTCCCTTTGGTAATCACTCCCCATCCACCTCCGATGGCCACCTTTGAAAACCTGAAGCACTTCTAACCTCTCTTTCAGTGTAAAGGAAACTTGTGTTATCAGCAGACAGCACAAAACTATATCTCCATCTTAAAGTCAGCCAGTGAAACTACATCTCCATCTTAAAGTCAGCCAGTGGCAAGCTTTATTCCATTTTCTACTTAGTTTCTCCTCTACAGTCTACAATATGGTCCTGGGTTCTGGAGGTTGGGACATCCTCGGAGACCATTCTACAGCCTACAACAGGAAACATGAGAAGAACTCCCTGTGAGCCAGCCTAGCTAGCTAGCCTGACCGCTGGCCCATCTTTCATGGTACTGGAGAGACATGCTACCCTGCATTCATCCATTTGGTTATCTGCCAAACTCTTCAGTTGTGGATACTTTGAGAAAGGGGCTCCCCATCTCCACGTTTCTTCAACAACACAGTTGCCATATGAAAGGAGCCAGGCACACTTTGCAGGGTGGGTGACTGTGGAACTCAGGGGTGAGCGCCTTCTGATGCGCCTGCTCGCCTGCTTCCGGTTCCCCTCTTCTGTGAAGCTGAATGGACTAAATCTTAGATTTATGGCTCCGTTGCTTCAGGGCCCTGAGCTTCTCTATTAGTTTGCTATTGCTGTCATAACAAATTAATCACCAAGTGAGCCACTAAGAAGAAAGTCTACATACTATTTCACAGTCTAGAATTCAGAAGTCTGTACTGGCTCAGTTAGTTCTTTGCTTCAGGTCTTGTAAGTACAAAATTCAGGTGCTGGCCAAGCTGAATTCTTAGGTAAAAAGTTTAGAGAGAGGAAGTCATAAGCCAGGTATGGTGGTGGATTCCTAAAATCCCAACATTCAGAGACTGAGGCAGAAACACTGTGAATATGAGACCAGCCTAGGTTACATCCTGGAGGAACCAGGCTAGCCTGAGCCACGTAGGAAAACCCTGCCTCGGAAAATGGAAGCAATAGCAACAAAAGTTCACTCGTTCTGACTGTAGTACTGAGATCATCACTTTTCTACTGCCCATCAGCTGAGATCCACCCTCTGCTCCTGGGGCTCCACACTCATGACCCCCACATCTTCACAGCAGTGTGAGAAGCCCTGTCCTTCTCTCACATCCACTCTCTTGATTTCTCCATTCATCTTTTAAAGGGCTCTCTATGACTAGATTAGACCTCTTTGGCTAATCGCCCTGACTGAAGGTCAGCTGACTTGGGAAACTGCTTCCCAGCGACCTAGATAGACAAGCGGTTTATTGACCAAGAGATTGGAGGATAAAGCGGGGAAAGGAGGGGGAAATGGGATAGGGAGGGGAAGGGTAGGTAGGATGGAGTAGGGAGGGAAGGGAGGGGGAGGATGGGGAAGGGCAAGGAAAGATGGGAAAGGGCAGGTAGGATGGGAGAGGGCGGGGAAGGGAGGAGGAAGATGGGGTAGGGTGGGGAAGAGGGGAGGGGAGGGGAGGGAAGGGGAGGGGAGGGGAGGGGAGGGGAGGGTGGGGAAGGGCAGTAGGTATCTGTAGACTTCTGCCCAACATTATTTCCAGCTGAAGCTGGCTAATATCTTCCTGCAAGAAAAGGTGGACGTGTGAGATATCCTTACCACCTTATAAACACCTGACTGCCACAATGTTTGTGACATTCCTAACACATGTCCTAGACCCTAGACTTTTCAGTGAATTAAAAGTAAAGCCGTTCTTACAAAAGTACATTCATTTTTTTTACAGAAGTCTATGTTCTTTTTCTAATATTTTCAGCTTCAGTTTATCATTTGCAGGCAAAATTAAATTGTCCCTTTCTTTAAACAAAGTTGTTTATTGTTTGAAGAATCACTTTTTGTATGACAAACAAAGCATATTCTCGTATAAATATATGTGACATTCTTAATATTGTTTGCAACATTTCAAAATTAGAATTCAGTAGCCTGAACAGAAGGTGAAGCTCAAAGGGTCCTGTGCGCTTCACCAATAGTGAAAGGTTTGCTAGGAACTTTGCCTCCCCCGAATAAGCTGTAACGCTCCCTACTTTTGGGGAAACTGGCGCCATGAGATGTGTTTTCTTTACGTCAAGATCTAACCGAGTCTCCTTAACACATGTCTACTGTGTTCAAAAGTTCCCACAGGTCTTTGATGTGAAAGACAGATGATGAACATCTGTTCTCTCCAACCAGAGACAGCCCTCTGTCGCTGACCAGCTAGTTCGTCTAGGAAACAGTTGACCTTCTGATGACCAGGTTGGTGGTTTATTATAAAACACATAGAAATCATGAACTAAAGGCTTCATCTCCAGACTGGCTTCATTTTCTCAGCAGGCCCTTGATTCTCTAGTTGCTCTGTCTTTCATGTAAAACAAGGCAATGTCTTCAAGTCCATGATTTTATTGCAGCTCTTCCACATTTGAATTTATGTACATTTGAGTTTATGAAATAAATTTGAAGCTGTATAAAAAATAATCAAGTTAATTAACAAATTACACCTGGATTATTTTCTTTTTAGAAAGAACATTTAGCACACTTAAATTGTACAGTTCTTGTTGTTGTTGTTGTTGTTGTTTGTTTGTTTGTTTTTTGAGACAGTTTCTCTGTGTAGCCCTGGCTGTCCTGGAACTTGCTCTGTAGACCAGGCTGCCCACAAACTCACAGAGATCTGCCTGCCTCTGTCTCCCACATACTAGGATTAAAGGCATGTACCATCATGCCCAGCTTAATTGTACAGTTCTTTTTTTTCCACAAAGAACAGATTTCTTTTTAAAATTTTTGCTGTATTTTAAATTTTGTCATTTATTTTTATTGTTTTCATTGAGCTATATGATTTTCTCTGCTCAACTGTGCAGGTCTTAAAGATATTTTTGTCTGCCATCTGTTCCTGACCACATCTCTGAGAGGCCACAGATGTGAGCATCTCTTTCCCGAGATGAAATGGGTCTAATGGGTCTGAGAACTAATTGGCTTATTTTCCTGTTATCTGCTAAGAACCTGACCCCTCTCGTGTCTATCCTTGGCTCCTTCTACCATGAGATGCAGCAACCACATTGGAGAACATCTCAAAGGAGACAAACTCTCCTTTAAGTCATCCAACCACATGAAGATACTATTGTTTGCCTGAAATTATTATATTCTAAACAACACAAAAGACAGAGTCCATAGCACAAAAAACCAAGGCTTTGTAGATAAATTTGAAATTTACAATTTTCTGTTTGTGGTATGAATTGTAATTTAAAATACATTCATTTTTATCACTTCAAAATGACGGGCAGTGGCACTGTATGCCCTTAATTCCAGAACCTCTGAGGCAGAGGCAGGAGGATCTCAGTGAGCTAGAGGCTAGCCTGGTCTACAAAGCAAGTTCCCGGACAGCCAGGACAGTTACACAGAGAAATCCTATCTCTAAATACCACCCCCAACTCAAAACAGATTACAAGGCTACTCTTTAAATCATTTGCTACATTTTCATTCTAATTTTGAAGCTCATCTTTCTACCAAAGTCCAAGAATGCAGGTCTTCACACCTGCACTACAGTATCCCGCTTGGGCTGTTGTAGAGACTAAAACATGTTAACTATAATTTATCATGTACATAAGGAGACTTGAGAGTCAGAGGATACCATTCGTTAGCTATGACGGAAGAGCAGGTCCACCCAGGAGGAAGCTAAAGGAGCCAGGTTGGATTTTTGCTCAGATAGCCCACTCAGCCCTGGACCTAAGAACAACCTTCGTCTTCATTATTATTACCACACTATACCAACTAATCTACCTATTTCTACCATTGTGGCTTGAGCTGTCTCTTCAGTCAAAACTGCTTCAGCCTCTATTGTGCTATGTTTTGTTACTTTGAGGGGGCACCACCTAGCTCCCAAATAAATCACATACAGAGGCTTATTCTTAGTTATAAATGTCCAGCCTTAGCTTGGCCTGTTTCTTAACCAGCTTTTCTTAAATTATCCCATCTACCTTTGGCCTCTGGGCTTTTCCTTTTCTTACTTCTGCAATCTCACTTTCACTCTGACGTGGTGCCTGTCTGGGTGGCTGGCCCCTGGCATCCTCTCCCCCCCTTCCATGATTATACCATCTGCCTGCCAGCCCGCCTGTCCTTTCTCCTGCCTCACTATTAGAAATTCTGCTCTTTATTAGGCCGTCAGGTGTTTTAGACAGGCACAGTAACACAGCTTCACAGAGTTAAACAAATGCAGCGTAAACAAAAATCACGTACCTGAAAATAATATTCCCTAACAAACCTCCACAACACAGAGCTCCTGGGAACATTTTTCCCCTGTGATTCCCCATCATCTCCCTCCTCCTGGCTCTTCCCCTGTCCTCAGGGCCTGGACAGTGTCTGTCCTGTGACTGGACTCACACAGCAGGCAGAGGCCACTGGTCTCTGGCAGACTCTTCCCCGTAGGCAGCTGTTTCTGGAAAGCCCTCTGCTGAGCCCCTTCCTCTTCCATACCTGCTCCCCAGCGTTTAGATCTCCACCCAGCACATTTCTGCCATCTCTCCCCTTCCTACCGTGTGGCTGTTGGGCTTACTGGAGAGGGATACAAAACCTTTTCAGATTTCTTTTCCCAGATTTTCCCTGCTGTTGGCAACGCTTTTCCACTCACTGTGAATTAATGTGCTTTCTTCCACAGTGTCCAGAAACAAATCAGCTGCTGTGTCTGCCTTCAGGGAGAATACAAATGCACAGATAGACATGGCTACAAAATGCAATTAGGACTGCAGTTATAAAGTTAATAGTGTGTCGGAACACACTAAAGTCATAAATAAATTTAAAGAATGGGGTCACCTCAGAAGGGGGGAAAACAGCCAAGAAAGATTCCACAGCAGCTTTTTTTCTTGAGCTAAGACCTGGAAGCTGAATGGACAGCCTCCAGTGACAAGACCTGGAAGCTGAACGGACAGCCTCCAGTGACAAGACCTGGAAGCTGAACGGACAGCCTCCAGTGACAAGACCTGGAAGCTGAACGGACAGCCTCTAGTGACAAGGGGGTGGAATGGGAGGCACAGCACTTGAGAACCATGGCAAGAGCTCAGGTCAAAAGCACACCAACATTTCTGAACAGATGTGTGGTGGTTTGAAAGAAAATGGTACGGAGTGGCACCACTAGGAGGTGTGACTTTGTTGGAGGAAGTGTGTCACTGGTGGATAGGTTTTGAGGTTTCCTATGCTCAAGGTACCACCCAGTATCACAGACCATTTTCTGTTGCCTTGTGATCAAGACGTAGTCAGCACCATGTCTGCCTTCTCCCTGCCATGATGACAATGGACTGAACCTTTGAACTGGAAGCCGCCAAGTCAATGAAATGTTTTCCTTTGTAAGAGTTGCTGTGGTCACGGTGTCTCTGCAGACACTGTGCAGCTGAAACCTTGACTAAGTTGGGTTGTATGCTTTGTACCAGACTGGTGAAATTCTTTGCCATGGTTGAGATTTGTCAGGCATAGTGGTTACTAGACTGGGAAGGCTTGGGAGGAGAAGAGATAGAGATACTAACTCAGATAATATAATAAATTCTAGAATTTTCAGCTCAGTTGGTAAGAAGCTAGTACACAGT
Source organism: Myodes glareolus (assembly GCF_982192425.1). Taxonomy (NCBI): domain Eukaryota; kingdom Metazoa; phylum Chordata; class Mammalia; order Rodentia; family Cricetidae; genus Myodes; species Myodes glareolus. Next base: position 69,125,140 of record NC_142041.1, on the reverse strand, counting down.
TATCAATAACCAGAAGAACTCTAAGTGTCCAAATAGAAAATAACAATAATGTGATGTAGATGTTCATTATCCTAGTCTGATCGGTTCACACAATGTACAGGGATCACTACTTACTGCCCCCATGCATATGTACATTCAAAATCACCATTATAATAACAACAAAAGATGGAAAGTAGCTGTTGTGGGTGTTGGTATAGGATCCAATGAACCTGCATGAGAGTCCCCCATGGCGGGTCAGAAGTGGAATGGGGAAACGTGAGGAAAACACAGATCGGGAGACGCCGAAATTGGATCAGTTGCTAGTAAGATCTGAATGAGGCCCAGACCCCATTCCCTCTGTCTCTTGGGTCTGGCATGAACGTGGGGGCAAGACAGCAAATGGAAGAAAATAAGAGAAGTAATATATTTAGGAAAAGTTTATAGATTCAGTTAAAGTGAGGTTAAGTACCTACAACCAACCTTACTCAGGCCAAGTCCTTTCTAACAGTGACTGTATCCACTGCAGATCAACATGAGAATATAAGGCTGGACCTCCACCCTCCCCTAGGAATGATGCCGAAGAGCTGTCAGCTTCAGCTCCCCTCAGAGGGGAGTGGAGGCCTTCTGAAACTGCAGCTCTTTGCTCCACCCCAAAGGCTACCACCCTTGCAGTTCCACGGGTGCTGCTTCCTAGAGCAGTCCTGAGACTTGCATGTCCTTCATGTGTTTTCAGGAAGCCCAAGATGATGGGAGGATTTAGTGTGATTGAGAGGGACATGTCCTCTAGCCAATGGCCAGAATAGACAGCAGAGTTACATGAAGACATGAACTGAGACCTGTAGAGGAAATTCAGCCCTGAGGAAGAGCAGACAGCAAGTAGGAGAGCCAGAACCTCGAAGCACACTGACATTTCAACAAGTTTTAATTGAGAATTGACAAAGGTTGAAGGACAGACGGTAAGAACAATGAGAGAGGGTGGTATTCGGGAAAATTATGGGAGGAGGGATCAACAATGCTGAGAGAGAGAGAGAGAAAGGATCTACTGCTGAGGGTCTGATCCCCTTCATAGAGCAGATTCACTAACACTGACCACAGCAGATTCATAATAAACACAGTTCGCTTGGTCACGAGGAGAGCATAAGGCAGACCCTGAAAACACCTGCCTTGCAGAGACTTTACATGAGCGCACAGTTGGCTTTCAGTATAGAAGACACTTGATGCTTGACTTCGATGTTTTTCTGTGAAGATCCACCCATCTAATCTCCGGGCCCCTGAGATGTCACTCACCCTTTCTGGAGCCCTTGTCTTTTTCTTGCTAGTGTACTACTAACACATAGTTTTTTATTTGTTTGTTTGTTTGTTTGTCTTTTATGTATATGTTCATCTTAAACTTTCCTAAGGAAAACAATTCACAGGAAAAAAACTACCTTTACATTAAAGCCAAAACTATCTTTCAATTCCTTGCGCAGTAGTGTTCAGGTGGTTGGGACACACTGATATTAGTATGAGAAGATCACCTGAACAAGTCATCTACATAAGGGATGAACATGGATGTGGAGACACCAAGGCAGTGCCACTCACTAAGACCTTGTCTGGGAAGGAAGTGGGAGAAATGGGAAAGGAATCGTTGTCATCTGCAAACAGAATAAGCTTGGAAGCCAGTGGTACTCGGGTACCAGACCTGAGGAGAGCGCCTACAGTGAACTACACTGTGGTAGAATAAGCTCAGAAGCCAGTGGTACTCGGGTACCAGATCCGAGGAGAGCACCTACGGTGAACTACGCTGTGGTAGAGTAAGTAAATAAATCATCAACAGACTGCCCCGAGACAGTGAGTATTTGATAGCTCAATGCTCACCAGAGTTCAGGGTAGTGAGCCTGTCTGCAGGACTAGTAGATTTATTTCCCAATAGCTAGCACCCAGAATGAGTTTGGCTCATTTATTGTAATTACCCTAAACCATTCCAAAACTCTCGCAGAGTTTTTGACTAAAGCAGATGTCAAATGGAGCTCGGAAAGGAATTGTTGCTTCAGCATCAGCTCTGGATGCCCCCTTTGGAAAGGAAACAGTCGGCAAGGAGCACAAAGAGAAAAGCCACTGCATTCTTGAGAATGTGGAAGTGTGAAAATGTGGTTGGGGCATCAGAACCTGTTGTTTGAAATGTCTTTCAATGGCTGATTTTTTTTTTTATTTTTATTTTTCCATTCAATTATTTACACTTCCTTCCCTCAATGGCTGATTCTTAAAAACATACCCAACCAACCTAACAACAACAAAAATACCCACAATCCTTGAGGAAATTAAAATTTTCTAAAACTCAGTTTTCTTATTCATCTTCCTGCTAATGAGAATAAACTTAAGATGATCTTGCACATTTTGAAGCACTTCACACTGAGTTATGCTATTAGTGGGCAAGTTCCCTACCAAGACTCAATCCTCGTAAGAGACCCCAAAACTTATGAACCTAATTGGGTATTCATATAGCCTAGTGTAGTTTTCCTGATTGTCTCCTTCCCTGCAGGGGTGGTTAGCTTCAGACCCGAAGCGAGCATTTCTAGCTGGGGAATAAAAGAGGAACATGAAATACAGCCATTGCTTGCTATCAGCAACTAGCCAGCACCTCCCCACCCCCACCACACCCCACTCAGGATACTCAGTCTGGGGGCACTCAAGTCTTCTATAAAATAGTATAGTATTTGCATATAATGGGTCATATTCTCTTATATACTTCCTTTTAAATTTAGTGTTACATTTGTGGGTGTGGGTGTGCGCGTGCATGTGTGTGTGCATGTTCATATGAATAATAATGTCATGCCACACGTGTAGTTCAGAGGACAACTTGTAGGAACCAGTTCTCTCCTGCCCCCATGTGGGTCCTGGGTAGGAAGCACCTTTCACTGCTGGCATGTCACGCTGGCCTTCTTGTATACTTTCAATCATTTATGGATTATTTTAAATGTAGCATTAATACTATAGTGGCCATCTATGCTATATTGCTTGAGAAATACTAGCAAAAATGAAAGGCTACATGTGTTGACTGTGAAGCCGACAGTGGGTCTAACTACACTCCTGGTCTGTGGCGGTTGCATCCGCGGGAGAAAACACACGCATATGAACGCCCAAGTGACATGAGGTGTGACAAGGTGACAGATTAGACAGTTAGAAAATGAAAAATACATAAAGGGAATAAAGTAAGTACAGATACACAACTGAAGATTTAATTTTCAGATAAAATGAACAATCTTCCCAAATATTTTCTGAAATTTTTGAAAAGATCTCCAAAACTAAAGTCATTTTTAAAAAATAATCTAAACCAAGATTTATATTCTTAATCTTGTTTATGATATTTAGAGGATGCTAATAAAATCAGAAATGATTAACAATAGCTATATTTTCAGTCTTGGGAGGAAAATGTAGCACTTGAAATTTAGTTTATTTGAGCTAAAATATTTATGAAGAATATAAAGCTTAGGGTGCATGAAGTTTGACTGGAAGACATGGCTGCATATCACTAGGCATAAAATATGTAAGAGCATTTAGTAAATTCCAGGGAGAAGATAAACTTGGGGGCCATTATTTTATTTGTAAGAAGAATTCAGTTCAACAATTTAAAGAAGCCATCATGACTATGACGACACAGTCCCCAGATAGCTATCAAACTGTTTATATGGGTGAGGTTTAAGATTCAGACTGAAAAAGGCACTTATTAATGCCTGTTTTCTCATCACACATGATCATCCGACACCAGAATCGCGTGCCTATTGTTGATCAGTATCCACTGTGTATCGGCAGACCATGTCTGAAACTCAGCCCCAGTTTGTTTGGGAACATGCATCTGTCTGTCTATTCAATTGCAGCATTGAATCATTTGAGCTACAAAAAAAAAAACACAATATGTTCAAATTAGAAGGATTAGGCCAAACAGTCAATGGCAAGGCACAGGCTGCTTTCTATGCAGTTCTGTGTGGACATTGGATTCTTCTAAGGGAAGCAGTTTCATGGTGAGCTTCTAAACCCAGGACCGCCTATGCCCTCATAAGGAACGGGAATCAAGGAGAAGCTTCCCCAAGGGAAACCACAGCAGCTGATGCAGACTGCTGGAAATGAGATAAGTTTCTACTTCTAGTGACATGGAGAGGGGAATGTTTTTACTTTAGCTCACATCCACACCAGACGTGACACGACACCATTACCACCACAATGAGACCACCAACGCAGTTCATTTCTATTGTAACAAAAATTTGAGGCTGGAAAAATGACCAAAGAGAAAATGTGTATTTGTTCAGTCTAAAAGTCCGAGAATATGGCGCTGGCTTCTGGCTTCATCACATCATGGTATCTTAGGAGTTTGGCGTGTGAGAGGTCACTCAGAAAGCTAGAACATGAGAGATTCAGAATCAGGACTCAGCTTGTTCTTTTTATAACAATTTGTTCCTGAAGGAAGTAACTGAAATTATCACAAGAACTTCATTAAGCCCTTTCAAATTAGGCAGCACACACCCTCCACCAGGTTTCACCTTGTTTGTTTTGGGAGGGTTTTTTGTTTGTGTAGCCTAGACTGACCTCATGTTCCTAATATTCCTGATGTAGCCTGTGGGGTGCTGGGGTTGTTGCCTGTGGGGTGCTGGGATTGCAGGTATGGACCACTGTATCTAGAAGGCTTCACCTCTTACAGGCCCTACCACTGCAATGCCACCACACTGGAAGTCAGTCTTCCAGCCCATGAACCAATCTGGGAGAACATTCAACTCATACCCAAACCACTGCATCTCTGAAAATATAAAAGAAGCAGAGGCTTAAGCATAGAGGACCCTGTGAATTCTGGGTAGAGGACCAAAACCACTCTACTGTGAATAGCAGTAAGTAACATTTGGCTTCCATCAGGTCTTTGTAGACTGTTTCCTTTTCCTAAGTACTCGGTTCTCCTTCCCTCCAGTCATCTGAGATAATCCACGTTCTGAGAAAGTCCAACCAGCATATAAACTAATGACAGAGGTGTGGGGGGAGGGATAGGGAGAGAGAGAGGTGGAGGGGGGAGACAGAGACTTAGCAGGGAAGGGACTTTTACAGGATACTCACAAATCCCAGCAAAACACCTCTCTCTTTGCAAGCGACAGATACTGTATCTACCACACACATAAAAGCCAATTAGTTAAAACTACTAAGAGTTGCTATAGCACTTTTTATATTTATTTATGCTTATTAGTTCTCAGTGACTAAATATAAAGTATTAAGGAGAAAAAGGCAGAAAGATCATTCTATTTCCTCCTGTGTTTCTATTAGTGATTTCAATACCATATACTTAAAGGAAAGCAACTTATAAATACTGCACCTGTATTGTTCTCAGCCCACTCCCATACTCTCCTTGCCTGGTTTGTCGTTAAGAGGTTCATCTGAAGAAGCTGGGCTGGGTGGTAAGAAGACGGAACTTGGTAGAAAAGGAAATGGATACAGAGTAGCCTGGTTTTCACCCACTCACCGACTCACCTGTAACCACAGACTCTGTCTGAAACCCCCTTTTAATTGCAGCACTTAATCTTTACGTCCATTATCACAATCAATAGATCCACGTTATTTTTTAACCTAATTCCATGTTGTGCCATTAGTTGCTTTAAATATTTTAAGAGCACATTAACCTAGATGGGGAATATAGCTCAGAGGCAGGATGCTCGACCAGTATGCATGAGGTTCTAGGTTCAATCTTTGAAACTAGAGGAGGGGAGAAAAGGATGCGTCAGCCACGTTTTCTGCACTATTAACCCTAGGAAAAGCTTGTTCTACTAATCATCAGACATCCCCCTTCTCCATGCTCTGTTCCTCTGCTGCCGTTGTTTGACGCTATCTGTGATTCTAAGCCAGCTTCTTCTTGTCTTCTGTTATTCACCTTCTACTTTCAAAGCCGCTTGTTTTGTACTTAGGCACTTTTTTATCTTGCTTGGGTGAAAAATAGGCATTTCATAATAGATTGCCCCCAAGAAAATGGACAATCAGTGGCAAAGAAACTAGTGTACACTTGTGAGGGTTTAGGGCATCAGAGACTGGGTGTGGGTTTGACTGACAGACATCCCCCCAGTTTGCAGAAATAAAGAAAGGGAAGAGCCTGGGAAGCTGGTGCTGTGCTCAGTAAGGGGTGAGGATTGGCGTGCGACTGTCACTTGGCCGTACCCCTAAGGGAGGAAGTGTGAGCAATGCGCAGCCTTCCCATCGGTACCCACTAAAGTCTTGACAGCAGCTGTCCACGCGGAGGACATCAAGACTACGCCTGCACAAGCCAGTCAGCTAGGGGTAGACTGTAGTGCTGCTTCCATTTCAGAAGAAAACAACAAGCTGCCCAGTAATCTAAGACAGCCATTCACTTTCCCTGTCTCAGGTCACACAGGGTCCAGTCGTAACCGGTACAGATTCAGATAAGGGTTTATCCACACCAGATCCTTCCCAAAGAAAGGACTCAATACCCCTCCTCCAGCCCACACTTATTTCTCTTAGGGAAAAAGCCTTTGCTACGTTCAGGAAGTTCACCATAAAATGAGACTTTCTATGCTGGGGAGTGTATTTCAGGATGGAGACCCAATTCCCGGGGCTTTGAAGGATATCATTACATGGTAGATATTTGGAAGTAAAGAGAAACATGGTACTAGATAACTAATTACCTACCAATATCCTAAATGAACAGATCTTTTCTGATGCTGGAGACTGAACTGGAGTCTTGTGCATGCTCGGGCTACCCACTAAAAGACATCCCACACCTCAGTTTCTGAGAACACTTTTATTCACCATACTAAACCTACTTCCTGGCCTAACATGACAGGTGATGATGTCTAAAGACGAAGCAAACAGAAACACCCATTACGGGGTCTCGGTTTTCTACAACCTTTCGCAGATTTCCCTTCTTTCTAAAGAGCAAACTGTTGAACAGTTGGTGTTAGCCTCACATTTTGTAGCCCCAAGGTGGCAGGTTTCGTTCCACAGATCTATGAGGACCCAACAGACGTGTTAGAATATCATACCAGATCAGGTTATTATATCCAGACCGAGACCTGATGTGTCACCCCCAGGTCCCTAGCAGCCTTCTTCTGATGTCCTGTCAATGTAAATCTTCCTGTATTCTCTCCTCAGCTCAGCGACGCTCCTTGCTGACATTAAACCAATTGTCCAGTTACAGACAAAAGCAGACAAAGAAGGCTTAAAAGGCTGAGCAGTGATGTCAGGCTTTTCCCATAATTTTTTTTAATTTTTAAATTGATTTTATTGAGCTATATTTTTTCTCTGCTCCCCTCCCTTCCTTCCCCCTCCCCTTTACCCTCTCCCATGGTCCCCATGCTCCCAACTTACTCAGGAAAGCTTGTTTTTTTCTACTTCCCATATACACTAGATCCATGTATGCTTCTCTTAGGGTCCTCATTGTTGTCTAGGTTCTCTGGGATTGTGACTTGTAGGTTGGTTTTCTTTGCTTTATGTCTAAAAGCCACATATGAGTGACTACATGTGATATTTGTCTCTCTGGGTCTGGGTTACCTCACTCAATATGATGTTTTCTAGATCCATCCATTAGCCAGCAAATTTCAAGATGTCATTATTTTTTTTCTGCTGTGTAGTACTTCATTGTGTAAATGTACCACATTTTTCTTATCTATTCTTCGGTCAAGGGACATTTAGGTTGTTTTCAGGTTTTGGCTATGACAAACAATGCTGCTTTGAACATAGTTGAGCACGTGTCCTTGTAGTAAGATTGAGTGTCCTTTGGATATATACCTAAAAGTGGTATCACTGGGTCTTGAGGAAGGTTGTTTCCTAATTTTCTGAGAAATCACCACACTGACATCCAAAGGGGCTGTACCAGTTTGCACTCCCAGCAGCAATGCAGAAGTGTTCTCTTTACCCCACAATCTCTTCAGCATAAGTTATCATCAGTGTTTTTGATCTTGGCCATACTTACAGGTGTAAGATATCAGAGTTGTTTTGATCTTCATTTCTCTGATGACTAAAGATGCTGAGCATTTCCTTAAGTGTCTTTCCACCATTTTAGATTCCTCTGTTGAGAGTTCTCTGTTTAGGTCTGTACCCATTTTTTATTGGATTTTTTGTTCTTTTGACAACCAATTTCTTGCGTTCTTTGTATATTTTGGAGATCACACCTACAAACACCTGATTTTTTACAAAGAAGCAAAAAATATAAAGTGAAAAAGAGAAAGCATATTTAACAAATGGTGCTGGCATAACTGGATATCAACATGTAGAAGAATGAAAATAGATCCATGTCTATCACCATGTACAAGACTCAAATTGATCCAAATAGATCAAAGACCTCAACATAAAACCAGCCACACTGAACCATATAGAAGAGAAAGTGGGAAGTACACTTGAATGCATTGGCACAGGAGACCACTTCCTAAATACAACCCCAGTAGCACAGACACAGAAACAATTAACAAATGAGACCTCCTGAAGCTGAAAAGTTTCTGTAAAGCAAACAACATGGTCAATAAGATGAAACAGCAGCCTACAAAATGGGAAAAGATCTTCACTAACCTTACAATGTTCTTTTTATAAGCATTATTTCCTTATTGTGTTTGCACCCATTGGTAAGCACTGAAGTGTGTGAGACCGCCAAGAAACACCCGACTTCCTAAAGATAGGCCTTCTTAAAAACGCCATCAATTCTTACCCAGTGAGTTACTACTCCAAGAGGGAAACAGGCAGCTCTTGCTAAGTGTCCGTCCCAAGACAAATCAGTTTCCTATGTGGGGTTGGGACTTCTACACTCTGAACTGCCTGTTCACTCAGCTGGGAAGTGGGGCACTGCATTAGCTCCAGTCGCTTCCAGGACTGTTCAGCAAGTTAAACCTGATGCTGTGTCTGCAGCCTGCATCAGAGCCTTAACCAGGCAGTGTATTTAGTACGCCTGCGTGACCTATCCATGGGCAGTAGCTTTCAACTTAGTTTCAAACCAAGCTTTCTCTCAGGAAAGAGTTCAGGGCACTACAAAGAATGACAATAATTAGAGGCCTTTGGTTTGGAAGCCTTCACCATTAGCACTGATTTGGGAAATTCATAAAGTACTTGTTTTCTTTCCATCAGGGAAAGAGGCGGTCCCACTTGCGCTAGCATGGTGGAGGGGCATGGAGGAGATCCCACACTCTCTATTAGCACTTTGGCCATAGTCCCAACAATCCTTAGAGTCTATCCAAAGTCGAGTTTTGTCAACAGTAGGATGGAAATCCCACAGAGAAAACCCCAGGTGTGGCAAGAAGTGTGTTGGTGGTTTGTTGTCTGGCATCCTCCCTTCAGAGTGCATAATTAACCCTGGACTGCCAGCGCTGACATTCTGCCCATTCCGAAGGCTTCCGCGATGTGTATGGCTTCAAAAGAGGACTTGTTCTGAACTACTGATCATAAATAGTAAAGGCGGCACAAGGAACTTGGAACCTGGTTGTAACTGCAATCCAGAATTAACTGACTACATAGTTTTTGTGTACGATTTTATTCAGAGAGGAGCTGTTGCGTATTTCTCTACAGAATTATAACTTCCCAGGGAAAGCTAGTGAGAACATTCTAACTATAAGGTCGAGTGCTGATGACTTACAGAAACAGATTTCTCTACGATCCAGTTCTTTGAATTTCCACAAGAAGACTCAAGTGAGGATTGTTGGCAGTCTGTGAGGCTTGAAGATGAAGATGCTTCTGTGCCAGCCAAGATATATTTCCGAAGAATACAACTTGCAGATAGATGTGAGAGTTTTTTCCTCAACACTCTTGGCTTATGCTCTGAATAGTCTACTTTTATGCCTTGCTTTTATCGAATCATAGATTCTGAGATGTAGAACAAAGTTCTTGCTGTCTATGTGCATGAAGGTTGCAAGGGAGCAGCCATGTTGGCAGCCTGGATGCTTCCTGGTTCATTGTGCAAATGACACAGTCTCCGTTATGGTACCTTGTGCACAGAGATATAATTTTCAAAGAGCTGAAGAAAGTGGTTTTTATTATTATTTTTTAAATGAGGAAAGGGCTAAAGAATGTAAGTGATCCACATAGTTTGGTCCTAATAGTAATGCCATCTGATGGAAGGCTAGATGGTTTGATAAAGCTGGGAAACTGTCTATTGTCACTTGGAAACCAAAGTAGTACATACACAAATATTCCAAAAGCCCTTATTCACGCAATACTTTTTAAAGAAAAGTAGTTCCTGACTTGGACAAGGCCTTACATATTAATTCTCAGCTGAACTTGAAAGTTGGAATAATAGTTTGGGCTATTACTCCTGAGAGAGGTTCCCTAGGGAACTATGAAGAAGAAATGGGGAGGGCTCATACCTGATCACTCAGAGGAGGCGGCACAATGGTCAGAGTGCCAACTAGGTGCCAGCAGGGACCGCAGTGTCCAGGTACCCAGAACCAGCTTTAACTTTATCACAGTTTTAAAGTCCCTCTTGCCTTTTAACATAAAATATACACAGGACCTGAGATTGTAGATAGCTCTGGATGGCCCTTTCAGGCTGGAGCATGAATTTAAAAGCTGTTTATTCATACACCTGCTCTGTAAACAATGGGTCTTAGTCACTTAAGTTGTCCAAATCTTTAAAGTAGGAGAGGCTCGTGTGTTAAATGACTTAAAATTCTTTCCTGGGCCAGATTTCTGTCACAAAAGCACATTTGAAAGTTATTTTGAAAGTCGATACTTTTCCTTGAAGAATATTCTAATAATTATAACTGCTGGGTGCTGCACTTTCCTGCACACATTTCTCGTTCCCTCTCTCTGCCAGGAGCAGCGCTCTGCTTCCCACCGTGTGTAATTATCTTGTCTTTCTAAAGGCGTCGTTCCTCATCCACATCCAATCCTTCCGTTCCCTCCCAACGCTTCTCTTCCCTCTTCCCCACTTTCGCTACTCCCCTCCTAACCAGAGAGAGAGAATTGTGCCCGGTAAAGGGAACGTTCTTCACATACATGCCCCAGAGGTTCCTCCATTCAGTTTCCAAAAAATATAGGAGCAAAATTGTAGACTTTTTGCCTTTATCACTGTTGTACTGCTATGAAGGGACACAGTGGCCATGGCAACTCTTATAGAGGAAAGCATTTAATTGGAGCCAACTTACACGGTCTGAGATTTAGTCCATTATCATCATGGCAGGGAGCTTGGTGGCATGCGGTGTTGGAGAAGGAGCTGAGACTACTGCACCTGGCCCGGGCTGTTGAAACCTAAAAGCCCACATCCAGTGACACGCTTCCTCCAACAAGGTCACACCTCAAAGTCCTTCTCAAGGAGTGCCACTCCTGATGACTAAGCATCCAAATATCTGAGTCTCTGGGGACCATTCTCATTCAAATCACCATGCTGGTGTAGCCTACTATCTATTCCTCCCCACCCACTTCCATTTCACAGGGGAAGAAAATTCAACTTAGTCAGAGACATGGGCCTTCTAATAAAATAGTGCTCCATCAAATAACAACTGAGGAAACGCTCAAGATTCACACACACGTGTCCTCTCAACTTCTAGATCCTGTCCATCCAGACTCAGATGAAGTCCTCAGCCATCACTGTGGTACTGGAACTTGGCCTGAACACACACCTTTGATCAGACGCAAGAAAGATGATGAGGTGAGCCTGACTACGAGAATAGTCTAGAAGTCTTCAGAGTAAGGACGCACCCCGTGTCCAAAGAGACCAGAGTTACCCAGTGTCACCTCCGGTGGCAGAAACTTGGGCAAAAGAGCTTGAGTCATGCTCTAGAGCAGACCTGCCCTTAGCCTTGTGTGTCTGGTGTGTTGAGACATGCGGGTGGCGCAGGGCCGCTGGGTGCAGGTAGCTGCTCTCCTGAGCCTGGGAGCCTGGGAGCCTGGGAGCCTGGGAGCCTGGGAGCCTGGGAGCCTGGGAGCCTGGGAGCCTGGGAGCCTGGGAGCCTGGGAGCCTGGGAGCCTGGGAGCCTGCCTTCAGTGTGTCTGGTGTGTTGTGAAGCATGGGTGGCAGGTAGCTGCTCTCTGGAGCGTGGGAGCCTACCTTCAGTTCTGCCACCTTAACTGCGGGAGATTACTAATGCTCTCTCTCCCTGCTTTTCAGACTGGATTCCAGAGGTGTAAAGGGAAACAGAAAAGCTAAAGCTGCCTTTCTATGCAAGACTGAAACAATTGCTTCCTGACTTCTGAAATATTCGTGTAAGTTCCAAGCCCTGGACATCACAGCACCTGGAGGAGCCACGAGTACTCGAGACTTCAGGAGACGTGCCGGAAATCAGTGGCAATCACACACAGGAAAGGCGGCCTTATTTTGAGTGAATTTTTTTTATTTAGAATTACTCAGGGTTTGTGCTGATTTGATTTTCCTGTTAAATTGACACAAGCTAGGTCATGTGAGCAAAGGGACCCTCCGCCGAGAAAATGCCTCTGTACGCTTGGCTTGCAGACAAGTCTGCAGGACATTCTCTTGATTATTGATATTTCTTTTTATTTATTTATTATTATTATTGGTTTTTATTTTTATTTTATTATTGTTATTATTGCCTCTGGGATCCTACCCTATTTGAGTTCCTGTCCTGTTTTCCTTCCGTGATGAACAACAATGCTGACATGTAAGCCAAACACACCCTCTCCTTCCCAGCTTGATTTTGACCATGGTGCTTCATTGCCAAACCAGAAATCACTCCTGTCAACAGAAACCAAGGTGAACACTGAGAAATCAGCATTATCACAGGAGGTTCGTTTCTTTGGCTTTCCTTAGCACATATTTTCTAGACTCCCATTATCCTGAATCTCGATGTGACTGAAAATGCATTCTAATTAATGTCCAACATGCTGCAGCTTATGATGTGGTTATAGACTCCTAGGGGAACAAAATTAAACCATCGAACCCATTTTCTGTGTCCAGGGTGAAAGGTTAATGGATTTACTAAAATGCTAAACAAATTACAAAGCCATATCCCTTGGAGGGAGAGACGAGGAAAATATCATGTGCTTATCTGACATTTTTCCTCTATTCTGCAAATGCTGTAAATAGCAGCAAATAATTGCAGCAAAGCCATCATGGCTGAGCCGTTACACCGTGAAGTCTCTGCTCCTGCAGAGCGCTTCCCAGCTCATTCAAGACTTTGCCTTGTTTCATGGGAGAGAGAACGGTGGGTCACCTGAAAATGTTATTTACATTTAACAAATGGCTGAGAGGAGACTACAGAAAAATCCACTTGGCTCAGTTTCTCACACGCGTGTGCAGAGTCGGGGGACACAGCCACAGTCCACACGGTCAGCACCAGTCTTTCTTTCCGATAGTTAAAGCCACGTGTTGCCGTTAAAGACAGTTACACTCTTTGAGAATACACATGCTCAGTTGGTCTGGTCTGGTGGGGTGAATTATTGTTTATCTCTGTACCTTAGTGTTAGAGCTCTAGGGTTGTCTGTCACATTGGACCCGCCCTTCAAACTTGCCTTAACCAACGGCCTATGTACAGAGGTGGCATTTGTAGTAGCTTGAGATGTCCTCGCCGAGTTATGACCTCGTGCCTCAGTCATGGCCATGAGAAAGAAACAAGCCTGCATCCCTCTGGGCTGTGACTTGTGCCCTCCACAGTGAGGACTCTGGCAGTGCCCACAGAAGGAACCGATGCCATATCCACAGGTATGAGTTAGATCCCAGGAGAGGCTGCAGGGTCCCATGAGATTAGAACTGGTTGCTACAAACTGTTTTCCTCTGGGCTTTGTCCCCTCAAGGGCACACACTTGCCCTTCTACTTTCTATCATGGTGTGGAAGAGCATAGGATCCCTGATGGCTCCAGGCCTCCAAACTGTGGCCCAAATAAGCTTCTTTCCCTCAGTAACTTCTGAGTGATGGGTATTTTGCTATAATAACAGAAGGTGGACCAAGACACCTTTAATACCTGTCTGCCCAGAGTAGATTACATAGGCAAATCTTCAGCTGTTCATTGCAATCAGCCTACTCCCGCCGCCAGCCCACCCAGGGAAAATGAGCCCTCAGTGCACAGCACCCAGGAATTACGGTTCACAGTAACAAAGGACCAAGGGGATGAGAATTATGTAGTCTCCTGTCTAGTCTAGAATGTGAAGGGAGATGGTCGGCTTCCTTTGAGCTTGTTTTTCTGGGATGAAGTTATAAAATGCCAACAAAAACATGATGCTTGGAACTTCAAACCGAAGGCTCTGTGGAAACAATGCATTCTTTCTCTCACCTTCTCCTCTCTAGCTACAGGTCCTAGGTCCTATTAAAGGAACTCAATGATCATAAATCCTCCCCAGAAAACCCAATCTACCACAGAAAAACTAACTCATATCACAGAGAGGAAGATGGAGGTTAATACCACACCCATACAGACTGCAACAGATGTCAGGGGTCCCAGGACCTCGTCTCTTTCCCCAGGTTATTCTCTCTCTCTCCTCTCTCTCTCTCTCTCTCTCTCTCTCTCTCTCTCTCTCTCTCTCTCTCTCTCTCTCCTCTGTCTCCTCTCTTCTCTCTCTCCTCTGTCTCTCCTCTCTTCTCTCTCTCTCTCCTCTCTCTCCCCCTCTCTCCTCTCTCTCTCTGTCCTCTCTCTCATAGGGAATTTGAGAGGAGGAGGTACACTAGGGAACCTTCCTCATGTGACAGAGCGTCTTTTAGAAGCAATGGCTTACAGTGTGACGGTCCAGCCCATCACGGTTGGGACAGATGACATCAAGAGCCTCAGAGAAAGATGAACATCGCTGCTCGGCTCGTTCTCACCTTTGGATCAGCCCTGTACCTCAGATGTACCACACATGCTTCTTTCCCCCTCGCTAATCCGCTGACTGTCATATGAAAATAGAGAGCAGTCTTCGCTGCCCCACACTGCTCTGGGTCGTCAGAACTGCGGAGTGCCCACGAATGGAAATGGGCTGAAGGGATTTGCACATCCCGTCCATACTGGTGGCCACATGCTTTCCTTTCCTACTGTATTGGAAGAAAGACAACTCTAACTTTACTATTTGATCAGAGTAAGTTGTGTCTTTGGAAAAATCTTTCGTCGATGTCACATTCAGAAATAACTCAATTTTATATTATAGAATCTTTATAATGCTGAACAAATGAGACTGATTAAAATGTAAGAATTACTGCATTACCATCAGAGATAGCCTCTGATAAAACATATGTAGGGACATATATATCACCTCAATATTCAATTTGTAGGGCATTTTAGACCCGAGACCGGCATTTGAAACCAAATTCTTTGTTGTGGGGGTTCTCTTGTGTGTTACAGGATGTGTAGAAGCATACACATCCCTATTCAGTAGAGGCCAGTGGGGTACAATAGAGACAACCAGAAATATCTCTAGAAGCTCCCTGTGTGAGATAGTTCCGCTGAAGCCTGCACTGGAACCTGAGCAGCGGATGGTTCTAGCTCAGAAGCAGCTCCGGTCTTCCCCTTTCTTCCACCCATGTTGCTGATCTGCCCAGTTTCCATGTCCTTTCTCTTTGAAGGCTTGTCGTTTTTATTCAGATTTCTCGCATAAAGCAACAAACAAACAAACAAACAAAAATGCCCCATGGTATTGAAGTTACAATGCATTGGTAGCAGTCAAAGCAACACTCACGAGGTAAGCACTGAACCCATAGGACAGATAAAGTACAAACTACACCATTATGTGTGGAGGCGTTACTGCCTACTGAGACCAGAATAGTGTCCTGACACTAGTGTGGACCGCGCGTGTGCATCTGTACACGGTGCTGCTGCACAGATCCAGATCAGCACACTGATTCTCTGAAGAATACAGTCTCCTCTGTATCCCGCTGCACAGAGTCAAGGCTAGCACGGCTGAGTGTCCTGTCAATTTGAAGGTCCGTATTCTAAAGTATCTACAGCTAGCTTTAGTGAACAGTATGCGATTCCTGGCCTGCAAACACCATCAGCATATTTTGTTCTCAACAAAGAACCATCCGTTTTCTAAGAGCTATCCTCCCAAGCACGCAGTATTTCGTTTATATAATATGATGTTGTTCTCTTCCTTGCTATGCGAGCTGTGGTATCACAAATGGGAAACCCTACAAGTCATGGGCTGCAATTTTCTAATACTAATTTTGAGGCAGGGTGTCAATACTTTATGCATAAAGTGACCTGCTTTATGGTCACAATTAAAACAGTTCATCACAGAGCCGGGAACACTGGCAGCTGGTGGGCACTCCTTCCTGAGGGTGTTCAAACCACAGCTGCAAAGTCAAGGGTCCTTGCTTGGAGTAAGCAGTTGGGCAATCTAATGTCTGCATTGTTCTGAGTCTAATGCCCTGTTTTTCTTATAGCTCTAATCTCAGTTAACATTCAGAACAGCTTAGGAAAGTTCTGGTAGAAGTAAAAGTTTATCACTCATGTATTACTTTTCCCATTACTATGACCAAATACCTGAGCAAAAGCAACTTATGTGACAAAGGGTTTATTTTGGCACGTGGAGGGAAAAGCATGGCAGAGTCCATGGTATGGGTGAACGCAGCTGGGATTTCCCACGTTGCAGCAGACCAGGAGGCAGGAACGGAGAGGACGGGGGGGGGGGGGGGGGGGGGACGGACCAGTGCTATCTTCTTCCTGTCCTCTGTACTCGGAGAACAGGCCTACACTGGCGCCATCTCTCTTCAGCTGAGATAAACTCTCTGAGAACCTTCTTGGTTAAACCTCTCTGAGAAAGAATGTCCTAAAAGACACCAGAAGTGCGTCTCCTAGGCAATTCCTAACCCGGTGGCTGCTAGTCATCTTGCATCTACTGTCTCCTCTCCGCGGAGTCCTCTTAGATGAGCGTCATCTCAGGCTAACATGGAGCACAGTCAGCCTAAGGAAGATAAAGTAAGAGTCTCTTTAAACTCATTATCAAAGCAGAGACTTAAGATCCAGTTGGCCACACAGTCACTACCCTAACTAAGGGGACAGCTCAAGTAGAGCATATGGTGAATTTTTAGCCAAGTAAAATTATGCAAACCTCAGATTTTTTTTCTTAAAATCCTATGCGTCGTATCACTTTGGGAAAATTCTTTATTAACGTTTTAACTAGTAGCAATGAAAATAAGTAGGTCAATGAAAATACTCTGTTACAAGTGAAGCTCTGTTCTCTAGTTCATAGAACGTCATTTCTAAAGTACAACTGCATTTTAGGCATACAAAGAAAAACAGTTAAAAGCGAGAGATAAAGTCGGATACCTTTGATTCTGTTATCAATTTTAACTGCTCATACTGATTTAGCAAAATGGCAAGTTCGTTTACACATATAAAATTTGCAAGAAATAAATTTGAAGTCTGATTTTCTATTTTGTATGCTGTGGTAGTTTGAGTGTAATTGACCCCTATAATCTAATAGAGAGTGACACTATTAGGAGGTGTGGCTTGTTGGCATGGGTGTGGCCTTGTTGGAGGAAGTGTGTCACTGTGGGGGCGGGCTTTGAGTTTTCCTATGCTCAGGATACCACCCAGTGTATCTGTCAACTTCCCGCTGCCTGCAAAATGTAGGGCTCTCAGCTACACCAGCATCACAACTGCCTGCAGGCCACCATTCTCCCTGTAGTGGTGATAATGGACTGAACCTCTCACCTGTAAGTAAGCCACCCCAATTAAATGCTTCATTGTAAGAGTTGCTGTGGTCATGGTGTCTCTTCATAGCAATGAAAACCCTCAGACATTTGCTGTCCTTCTCCATATCCTCAGAAAGACCCATAGAGAAACACAAATGAAGGTAGATCAGGACCCTTGTTTATGATCCTTGTTACAGAGTATCAAGGAAGAGGCTGGTTGTGGTGGAGATACTGTTTCCGAGCAAGACGAGGAAACAAAATGTTAAAAGTTTGTACCAGAAATGTCATTCTGGGGGGAAAAAAACGAAATGCCAGGATCAAAGGGAATCCCATGAATCACTACTGCTCACTCCCATCCTAGTTTATTACATGAAACACAAACAGCTGCGGATCTGAGACTTTTCTTCCTATTAAATCTACAAGTGACTAAATTAGCACAATTCCACTCTCATTAAAAAAAAAGAAACCTATTTAAATTACAGGATTTAGTTTGATTCATCATTTGACCTTTTCTTGACTCTTATTCTAATTTGCAATTGCAAGCTTTTGAAAGCCTGACTTGATTTACCAAAGTGTTTCCCGTTGTGTCTTGTCCCGTCTTGTCCTAAGGAAAATAGCCATGTATAAAAGCGAGCCTGTGTTCAGAAGAGAAAGTAAAAGACAAAGAGAATGACAACAAGAAGCTTCAGGGGGAGCTGCGTGAAAACCGTTGGTGACCACTTAGCTTCCCATGCTCAAGATTAAAATAACTGAGTCCAAACACGCTCTCCTGGCTTACGCTTCGGTGGCTACTTGTCTCCAGTTTGCTTTGTTCCAATCTTCCTGGAAGGGCGCCAGGCTAGTGTGAGCCGTGAAGGAACAATTACAGCCTCGCCTGGGCTTCTTGGCTGCAGAACCCAAACACGCTCCGAATTCAATTCAGTTTAGCTAGCAGACTTCATCTTCCCTCACGCCTGCTTCTTGCATAGGAAATGAGTGGAAGACCCTCGAGGATGAGGGCAAGGCATCCGCTTCCTTTACGTTGTCCACTGGCTCATTTCCATTGCCTTCATCACCCATGCACACCCAAGTTCTTTAGCCCGAAGCGGTGTGTGCGCGTGTGTGTGTGCGTGAGTATGTGCTTGTGCATATGTGTTACATACGTTCTGTTCCAAACCTACTTATTAGGGATCTTCAGTTTCAACCCCAAAACACAAGTATAGGAATTTATAAGGATTTTTAGTAGTGTTGTATGCATTGAAATTTGTTGCTCCCGAGAAAAGGATGTCCTTCATGGCCATTCAGAGGCCGCACTAAGATAGTTCCAAAAGTAATGAAGTAGAAATATGGTCACCAGATGCACCTTTATCTAGTGAAATTTTGACTGTGTGAGGAGAGATTGGGATGCAGCTGACACAGAAAAGACACACAGGAAGACGAGCAGCTCAGAGAACAGAAGAAGCTAAAACAGAACTTTCCCATGATGAACCTGCTGGCACGCTGATTTCAGACTTACAGACTCCCTATATAAGCTTCCCGGGAGTACAATAAACTTGGCATTCTTGTATCAAGGATGACCCGTATCCCCATGTCTCTGTCTCTGTGTGTGTGTGTGCGCACATGTGCATATGTGTTTAGGTCTCCAGCTTAGTTCCCAGCTGGCATGCCATCCCGTAGCGCAGGCACTACAAGCAATCTTAATTCCTACTCACTTGCTGGCAGTGTCCTTCCCGGGAAATGATGTGTGGTCCAGTCTGAGTGGGCATCCTAATTAACTACAGCATTGTTGTAGAACTATGCTGTCTGCCTGTTCTCATCCTCGGCTCTTCTTCCAAAGCAAGTTCTCTACTCTCTGCTATTACATAAGGAGACAAACCCTTCGCTCTGCACCTCATTGTATCACAGATGGTCTCCGGAGCTTTACTGCTAACCATAGAAGGTTCTGGTCGAACTGTATACATTTTCCTAAGACACCCCTCTTTCAGGAATTAACGTTTGAGAAACCCTCTAGCCAGAACTCTTTCACGTGTAGGTTGAGTCTGCAAGTTGCTGGAGACAGACATGATGCATTAGTGATTGTTGGGGATATTCTATGCGTCTTGCTGTGGACTGCTATTTCAGGACCCGACCAACATTTACCTAATGTTTTGGTTCTAAGACCTTACTTCAGACCTAATTTTTTTTTCTGTGACTGGGTACTAAAAACAGTGTTTTGTTTATATTGAAAATATATTTTTAGTACAATACGCTCTGATTATGGTCTCCCTCCCCCAATTCCTCCCCCACTTCCCGCACTCCACCCAAATCCCCCCACACAACTGTCTCTCATTAGGATACAAACAATAATACTAATAAAATACAATTAGATAAAATAAAAACAAACCAGAATAAGACAAAACAAGCCGTCAGAAGAAGAGGCTAAGAAAAAGCCCAGGAATGGTGTGGGAGAATTGTTTGTAATCTGTCAATCATATTTTAAATAAATGCTGATTGGCCAGGCAGGAAGTATAGGTGGGAAAAACAGACAGGAAGTACAGGTGATGCAATGAGAACAGGATATTCTGGGAAGCAGGAAGCTCCCTCTGCCATTCCTGCCCAGATCACCGAAGAAGCAACATGTGAGCTGACAGCTGAAAAAGGTACCAAGCCATATGGCTAACATAGATCAGAATAATGGGTTAAGATAGGTCATAAGAACTAATAAGTAGCCTGACTTAATGGGCCAATCAGTTTATAACCTAATGTAGACTCTGTGTGATTTTCTTTGGAACTTGCCAGCTGTGGGGTACCGGGCGGGACTGAAACCCCAACAAGTAGGCCCCTCATGTTACACAGGAAATGCACATGGATGCAAAGACACTCACATTTGCACTCTGGGTTAGGAATGGTGGCTTGTGTCCAGCCTCCTCTGGGCACTCTGACCCCGTCAGAACCATGCAGCTCTGTGCAGCTCTGTGTAGCTCTGTGCATGCTGCCCCAGTCCCTGTGAGTTCAGATATGCACCAGCCCTGCTCTATTTAGAAGGCCTTATTTTATTGAGATTCTCCATTCCCTCTGACTCTTACACTCTTTCTGCCTCCTCTTCTTCGGGGCTTTGTGAGCCCTGAGGGACGGGAAATGGCAGAGAGGGACGTGCCATTTAGACCAGAGTGTTCCAAGGTCTCTCACTCTTTCCAGTACCCTGAACACTAGCCAGTGGGGTGAAGGCAAGTACTGTCCAGCTTGATTTCTCCATGTTCATTGAATTGTCTAGGTGTTGTCTTCAGCAAGAGAACCTCACAATCAGTTTGTGGAGAGCAAGCCTTGGCAATAGTCTGGGTTGTCTGGGGATTTTCATGACCACAGATCAATTAGATGTAACCCATTCCCAGTACTGCAAGCTTCAGCTGGTGATGTGAGATGTCCAACTGGGGCTCCATATCCCCTGTTAGTTCACAATTCCAGTTACATCACTTTCATAAATGTTTATATTTTAGGTTTTCAAACTACCCTTCAAATGGGTCTTCTCGGGTGATTCTTCTACATGAGAAAAAAATTGAATTGATGACCTATTCTAAAAATACCACTTGTTTTTTTTTTTGTTTTTTGATTTATTTATTTACTTATTTATTTATTTATTTTACTAAATCTTGGCTTCTTAATTCATTGATGGAGATGTTGTTATACTAGAAGGGCTTTTAAAATGAACAAAGGATAAACATAAAGTTGCAATAAAGTAATTCTTAATCACTGTAGCCTTATAGCAGCTGATAAGCACACTATTAGAAGGAAGAAAATCTCAGTGCTCAACAAACGGGGCCGAGAGTATCTCCAATGCCTCTGCCTTACAGCCAGTGATGCATTAGGAAGGCCAGCATTGGCAAATAATTATTGACCCAGTAGATTTCGCCAATTACTTCCTAATCCTGCCAACCAAGTTTAGAGCAGCATCGACAATGAAAACTAAGGTAGCAGAAAGAAGAGCAGAATTCATTATGAAAGATGTATTATCCTCGTTATTTCATGAAATTTTTATCAACTTGATTTCTTCCAAGTCTGTAGTTTTGTAGGGTAGCCTGGATGTTTCCAAGAGTCTCTCTGGCAACAGTCACCAAGACACGCCCACTGGATTTAATACTCTGTGGGCCCTCCTTCTGTGTTAAATAGAACATAGGTGTCTGTTGTGGAATATTATTTTACCTAGGCAAAGATGTGTTACAGTTGTTTATGCTCCCTTTGTTAATGATGGAATGATGTATTACATTTGTTTTTGCTGCATCTCTTTAATTATGTAAAGATGTGTTGCATCTGTTTGACCTTGGCAGCCTAAGGTGCCTGATTGCCCTAATAAAAAGCGGAATGGCCAATAGCTAGGCAGAAGAGGGATAGGCAGGGCTAGTTGGCACGGAGAATAGAATAAAGAGAAGGGGAAATCTCAACTCAAGGACAAGAAGAAAGAACAAGGGAGAAGGGGAGGGAGGTGCCTGGGGCCAGCCAGCAGGCAGAACAGGACATACAGAAAGAAAGGTAAAAAGCCCTGAGGCAAAACGGAGCTGAAGAGAAATAGGTTAATTTAAGGTGAAAGAAAAAAGCTAACCAGAAATGAGCACAAGCTAAGGCGGAGCATTCATGATTAATAAGAAGTCTCCATGTCGTGATTTGGGACTAGTTGGTGGCCCAAAAGAAAGCCTGGTGCAGGTGTCTAACCAATCAGATGTTTATGTTTGGATGCTCACCAATCAGATGTTTCCAAAATAAAATGGCACTTTGGAAGTGAGCTCATAGAAGGTGAGGAATTTCTCTTGTTTTCTCTCAGCTTGTTTGCTCTGGGGTTGGTCCACTGCCATGCTACTTGGACAACTAAATAGTCTATGGGACCCTAGGAGCAAAAAACTATGACCTTCCACCAATACCCAGGACCAACTTTCTGGTGATGGAAGACAGGCCCCTTGGAAACCAGCCCTCCAGCCCTGAATATCCTTCAAATAACCTCAGATTCAGTTGCAGTCTTGATTGCAGCTTTCGTGAGATGCCTTAAACCAGAACTGCACAACCACACACTTGTAATTTCTAACCTGGGAAGCTGCATGAGAGAGCTAAAACTGACTTGGTGCTTCTCAGCATTGCTGTTGTGGAGCATCAGACCCAAATTATCGTAGGTACAGAACAGGCCTGCCATGCAAGAGGTCATGAGTTTGATCACAAATCCCTCAGAAATCCAACAGGAAGTAAATTTGTATAAATATAAATACACTCCCAAAGCTGTTTGGAAAATGCCGGAATAACATTAGGCCATATTAACCCACGCCTCCTCATTTAGTCCTCCAAATCTTGGTTTACAACAGCAGTGATAACAGATTCTGGGGAAGCACTTGGCTGGAAATTGTGACTGTGGAATGAAGGAGAAGGATAGGAGAAAGTCGAAGACTGGAAGGGTCAGTTCTCAGGTTACACACCGAGCAGGCATCCCCATTCCCCACTGAGTCAACATTATACAATGGAACTGTTGCCATCAACTGACTCATGTAGAGGACAGTGTTCTTATAAGTCAAGTCACCTACTTTATGGTAGGCCTATTTCTGGATTTTCTATTCAATTCCATAGAATTCTATAGAAAGCATTCCCACGTTGTTTTGTTACTGAGCCTTTCCAATTCTTCATGATTATTCTTGTTCTTTTCCTTTTCTATTTGAACTTTAACGTTGGCTTGTATATATTCAAAATTAAGGTGTTAAGTCACATTTTAATGTTGTTTTTTCATATTTAAACTGATAGCATTGTTTTCTGCATTTCTCAGAATGACTATTTAATACAGGATGATAAAAACAATAACTAAAAGACTAGATAGCTTTATATATAACTTATAATCACTAGAAAACTATTTCCAACAAAAAGGAATAAGTTATCATTAAATGTGATCTGTGCAACTACTCAGACGAGAACTCTGGTGCCATAGTGTGCTCTTCCTTTTACTGAAAATAGATTCTATTCTCATACAATATATCCTGATTACAGTTTTCCCTCCCTTTGCTCCTCAGCTCCTCCTCACCTCTCCTTACCTCCATATCCATTCCCTCTCTGTCTCTCATGAGAAAAGAATAGGCTTCTAAAGGATAACAACGAAACAACAAAACAAAATATTGTAAGATAAATTTTAAAAACTCACACTGAAGTTGAACAAGGCAAACCAACAGCAGGAAAAGAGCCCCAAGAGAAGGCAGAAGAATCAGAGACACACTCATTCACAGAGGGGTCCATAAAAATAAATAAACCGGAAGCTGTAACATGTACATAGAGGACCTGGTGCGGACCCGTGTAAGCGCTGTTCATGCTGCCTCTGTCGCCGGAAGTTTTTTATGAGTTTTTGCTCGGTTAATTTAGAGGCCCTTGTTCTCCTGGTGTCCTCCATCCCTCTTGTTCTGACACTCTTTCCACCCCCTCTTCTGTGAGGTTCCCTGAGCTCTGAGAGGAGAGATTTGATGACACTTCCAATTTAGAACTGTGTTTCAAGCTCTCTTTCTATGTAATGTCTGGCTGTGGGTTTTTGTATCTGCTCCCATCTTCTACGGGAGGAAGCTACTCTGATGATGGCTGAATAAGGCACTGATCTATAGGTAATAGCAGAAGGTTGTTAGGAGCCATTTTATTGCACTTTTTAAGACCAGAGGTATTTGGCCATAGGACTCTGTGAGCGATAGATACCCACACTGTGCTGCATAGCAGCTGAATCTTCCTGTCAGTATTCGGATGTTCTCCTCTAACTTCTTTCCCTCTGCTTCCCTCGTCTCTCCATCTCTAATGATCACCATTCTACTCCGTTCTACAATAGAAAGTCTTTAAGATTTGAAAAGTCCATTGCTGTGGGACAATGGTCTTGTAACCTGTAAAGATTTGTCTCTTGTACTTGTTCAATAAAATGTCAATTGGCCAGTAGTCAGACAGGAAGTATAGGCTGGGCAACCTCAGGAGAATTCTGGGAAGTGGGAAGGTTCAGTCTGCAGCTGTAACTCAGACACAGAGGAAGCAAGATGAGAATGCTTCACTGATAAAAGGTACCAAGTCATGTGGTTAACGCAGACAAGAATTATGGGTTAATGTAGGATGTAAGAGTTAATAACAAGACTGAGCTAATAGGCCAACCAGTTTATGATTAATGTAGACCTCTGTGTGTTTCTTTGGGACCCAGCTGTGGGACTGGGCAGGACAGAAACCTCTGTCAGCATCCATATAGACAAAAATCATAAAAATGTGAAGAAATAAAGAAAATTTCTGATTATCATAGAATTGAGAAGACAAATTTCTCATTGATTTAACAAAATAATTAAATTCTATATCAAGACATACATCTAATAGAATGGGCAGGCTATTGGCAGCTCAAAGCCTTTTAAGTGAGATTAACATTTGCTTCCATGGTGACAGCTACAGCTCAAGGCCTTGGGAAATCACCGTGCTGGAGGGGTGAAGACAGGCAGGTTGCTGGCTCCCACAACAACTGACCTAGCCAAATGAGTGAGCGCCTGGTTCAATAAGCGATCCTGTCTCAGAAAGTAAGGTAGAGGCCAAATGAGGAGGACACTCATCCTCAAGGCCTGGCCGACACGTCTGTCTACATTCCCACCCCCATAAACACAGCCACATGAAGATGTACACAACACATATAAATTTACACACAATGTAAATTTTTAAAAAAGAATTCTATAACACTCTGGCATTTTCATTAATTAGGAAAATGTTATTTTCTCCTGTCTGCTGAGACTTCACGTCAAAAACCAGCCTTTATCTATGACTAGTATTGACCTCACATGTAACTTCCCTTTCCAAAGGAGAACTTTACCACATCTGTATTTAAATTCATGTAACTCATGAACTCTCTCTTGCACTGTGGTTGGAAGCAGATCAAATCAGAGTACCTGACTGTGTGTGGAGACCTCTGCCAGCTTCTAGAGGTGACACAGGGGACCCTGAGACAACTTCTGCCTGTGGGGTCTCTAGACCTTAGCTGGTGGGGACTGTACCCAAGACAGCCAGCAATAAAAGACCACTTGTGAGTGAAATGATGGTTTTTAGAAAAGAAAATACATAAAAGCAATGCTATGACACTTCCCAGGGGATGCTGCTGGGGCCTGTGGCAGAGCCTTCTTCAGTTGCACAGGACAGCCTGTGTGGAAAGAGTACTGACATCCCTGGCCCGGCGCTTTCATGACCAGCTGCCTCCAGTCGCAGGGTCAAACAGGACCAAATTCACTGTGGCATGCCCTGCTCACATTAATTCGCAAACTGAAACTCGTTAAAGCAAGAACTTTTGAATCTCACTGTCCTGAGCAGTACTTGTGAATATTGAAAACCACAGTAAACAGTAATAATAACATGCCCACCCAATGTCCTCTCCTGCCTCTCACTCAGTTTTCCTCCCAACATCTATACCAGATTATTCAGCCGAGATAATCTACTCTACTTTTAAAAATACTTTCACAGTTTGTATCCTCTACAATAGCATGTTCTCAGCCATCTCTCACCCAAATTGTTGCAGTGACCTTCTGTTGTGAGCTGAAAATTTGTGTCTCCCCCAAATTCATATACTGAACCAATGTGGTGGCATTTGAAGTTTGGGAGATGTCTTGGTCACGTTTCTATTGCTGCGAAGAGATACCATGGCAAAGACAAATCATAGAAGAAAACGGTTTATTGGGGGTCTACCGTTTCACAGTTTATTGGGGGGAGTTAGTCTACAAGCATCACATGGCAGGGAGCATGGCAGCAGGCAGGCAGGCATGGTGCTGGAGTAGTAGCTGAGAGCTAACAGGGACTGGCATGGGCTTTTGGAACCTTAAAACCCACCCCAAGTGACACACCTCCTCAGCAAGGCCACACCTCCTATCCTTCCCAAACAGCCCCCCAACTGCAGGCTAAATGTTCAAATATGTGAGCATATGGGGGGCATTCTCATTTAAACCACCGCAGCAGAGGTGATCTGAACGAGACAGCACCAAGAGGGTGGGACCCTAGCACCTTTGCTCTTCCTATAAGATTGGAAGGTCAATAAGAGATCGCCATCTCTCTCCTTCTCTGTTCTTCATGCCTACCACGGAAAAGTTGCATGAACACGAGGTGACATAGTCGTTACTTACAAGCTGAGGAAGAGGCCTCAGTATGAAACGCTCCTAGTTGGTACCTTGACTCTGTACTTCCCAGCTTCCTAAACTGAGCAGAATAAAGGCTACTGTTGAAGTCCCCCACCCTGTGGGATTTGAACTGGCAGCCCCAGCTGTCTGTTCCGTCTCTTACCTCCTCTCTAGGTCCCCTTTGCTTTGTCCACTCTCAGCACAATGCTGAGAAAGATTTTTAGCAAAACTGTAAATGACATTATATCACTTCCTCTTCTAAAACCCTAATAACTTCATTTCTTCTAAGAGTTAGTCCGTATGCCTTGAACCCTGTGATTTGACATGGTCCTAACCCTTTCCCACGACAGTGACTCACTGTTGCTATACTGTCCTCAGGGCCTTTGGACCCTCTGTCCTGTCACTGGAGGCTCCCTCCCTGCTCACCCTCTATTTATGAAGATCTGCACTCAGATATCCACAGTGGCCCCAGCCAGTGCCACTGTCTCAATCTCCCACATACCACTTCCTAGCTCTCCTCTTCAGTCTGCCTCTCTCCTTAGCAAAGGTGGGCCTGAAAACCCCTCAGCTTACAAGTTTTCATTAATTGAAATCACTTCACTTGGTTAAAAATTAAATTTCATAAATTCAAGTTGATCGTATCATAAGGTCTACATGACATGACACATTTTATCATTGTCGGGTTCTTTGTGTGCTCACGCTCTGCCATGACAGCACCTGCTCCGCAGGGACAGGGCCTCTTCCTGTGCTGTCCCCAGCTGCCGCCCCTTCGCTTTCCTAAGAGTCCCTAGTTGCTCCCCATAAAACTGTAATAGCATGCGTCTGCTGTGTCTGTCACATTCGGAGACCAGCCAACCATTTCAGCCTCTTCCCTCCTCAGTAGCCAATACCACCACCACCACCACCACCAACTCCACCACCACCACCACCAACTCCACCACCAGCACCACCACCACCACCACCACCACCACCACCACCTCCACCACCACCACCTCCACCACCAACTCCACCACCACCACCACCAACTCCACCACCACCACCACCACCACCACCACCACCTCCACCACCACCACCTCCACCACCAACTCCACCACCACCACCACCACCTCCACCACCAACTCCACCACCACCACCACCAACTCCACCACCACCACCACCACCACCACCACCACCAACTCCACCACCACCACCTCCACCACCAACTCCACCACCACCACCACCACCACCACCACCACCACCACCACCACCTCCACCACCACCACCTCCACCACCACCTCCACCTCCACCACCACCACCACCACCACCACCACCAACTCCACCACCACCACCACCACCATCACTACCACCACCACCTCCACCACCACCACCAACAACAACAACAACAACTCCACCACCACCACCACCACCACCAGAATGGTATCCCTACACTGAGATTCGTGCTCTAAAGTGCAGCCTTGTGTGTTGTTGTGCCATATGTTAAATAAGTCAGTGACATCACACTTAGTGTGTGGAAAACTATCATCATGTTAAGGTGTGCCATATACAATAACTTTATGCAAATGCTTATTAAAATATACTGACTGCAAAGTGACTTTCTAAACTCTGCTAAGCCAGTTATTTACCTGGATTTCATAGTGTTGTGTAACAAAATAAAATGCAGGTAGAAATCCATCTATATTCCTATCAAATTTTACATTAATTGGAATACTTCCATTAGGATAAAAACTCAGTTCTACAAAATCAAGTTGATGTTGTCTACAACATTCTGTGTCTTAAGATAACAACTCAACTGAAAAGTTAGAAATCACTGCGTTTGACTTTCTACTTCCAGCTCCACTGAGGCTCCATTGCTTCTTTGAAAAGCACATTCAAGATCAAGACCAGCTGGGCAACTTAGTGAGCTCCTGTGTAAATAAAATAAAATAAAATAAAATAAATAAAGGCCTAGGGGTAGCTGAGGAGCAACATGCCCACTTAGCCTATACAAGGCCCTGAGTTCAATCACTGGTGCCCCACTCCCACCCCAAAGGTCTGCCAGTTAGAAGTTGGTGGAGGAACTAGTATTTGCCTAGGGACTAAAAGTGCACACTGAATTTGCATAGGGGAATTGCTTCTCCGCCGAGTGGTTATCAGGAAGAAAGACTGTCGGCTGGCTGATGTATAAAAAGCAGTCCAGGACCTTAAAAATGGGTTTTAGGAATTCTGACTGAAAGGTGAAGGCAAAGAAACCATAATGGGACTCCGTTTCCGGGCACCCAGAAGCCACACCCAATGGGAAGCAGTTTAGGGTCCTGCTCAGACAGGGTCAGAGCGGTTTCTTCCTGCAGGGGATGTGAACCAACACACACACCCACAACTGTGTGCAAGAGACATTGGAACACTACGTCTGGGACTGAATGTTTGCCTTAAAGCCTTCCCCTTAGGTCTCAGGGAGCTATGTGAAAGAGGAGGCAGAGAAGTTGGAAGAGCCTGTGAGGACATGAAGGAAGCAAGGTCTTTCAAACAGAGAAGGACTGGTGTACAGATGAACCCAGGACACTACAGCGGCGTGTGCGGGGGCTGCAGAGGGCCAAGCTACATGGAGTCCCATCCCTGAGAGGGGAAGTGGACATGAGCTCCCATCTCTAAACCAAGGGCTGTCTACCTGACAACCTCTCACAAAGGGAAAGGGTACACAAGTCACACTCAAGGGGACCCCCCCACACGCCAAGCAGTACATGGCCAATACAAAATGAACTCAATGTTGTATTTTTTTTTTACCTTAACTCTCTTTTATTTATCTATTGTGGTTTTTGTGTTTTCATGAGTTTTGTGTGTGTGTGTGCACGTGCGCATGTGTGTTTCTTGTACTTTTTCTATATTTTTGTTTCATGTCTTTCCTTTTTCTTTTCTCTGCATTGTTTTGTTATGACTGCTTATTTTTTATTGGTCTATTTGTTCTAAAGAAAGAGAGAAAGAAGGTGTGGGATTGAATAGGTGGTGAGATAGAGATGATCTCAGAGGAGACAAGGGAGGAGAAACCCAGATCAGAATATTCTGTGTGGGAAAAATGCATTTCTTTTAAGAAAGGCAGTTTAAAGTACAAATCATTGAGTATGTCAAAGTTCTTCTAAAAAGCCTTAAACCTCCCACTTACAGTTGTTAGTTAAACAGTGGAGGACCACCTCTCCTGAGACCTTGGAGGAATCTGTTTTATAAGTATTAACAGAGCAGGTTACTTTCAGTCCTCATGGATATGTGTGGTTGTGATGGCTATTCCTGGTTGTCAACTTGACTGCGTCCTGAATTAACTAAAGCCCAAGACGGTGGGTACACCTATGAAGCATTCAGTCTTCAAACGACTGAATTATTTGAAGTGGGAAGAACACACACACACACACACAAATCTGGATCTCTTGAGGTAGGAAGATCCACCTTAAATCTAGGACACACATTCTAGTGACAGCCTATATAAAGTACTGGGACAAAGGAACCCTCGCTTGCCTGCTTCCCTTTGCTCTGACTGGCAAGTTCATTCCTTCACTGGCAGTAGAGCGCACTTCTTTGGGTTTCTGGGATTCGAGAATTCTGAAGCATCATCTTGTGGACTAAACAGCTACTGGATTCTTGAACTTTCCATTGAGCGACAGCCATTATCAGAACAGTCAGATCATAAGTTATAAGCCACTCTAATAATTTATATTTAAAAAAAAAGAAAAAAGAAAGCATCGTGGACATGGATGGAATGTCAGCGTGGGAAGCAGAGCGCTGGAGTACAGAAGTCAGCCATCCGTACAGGAGTTACCTCAGCAAGTGACGAAAGAGAAAGGACAGATGGGTCACCTCCTGCTTAGGCTGGATGGAGGAGAAAAGAAATGTGGAAAAATGTACAAATGGATGGTTGGAAAGAATGGTTGAAATTGGAATATTGTGAAAGTGTTCATGGGCACCAGGGCCACTGTGCCCAAGAACTCAAAGCAGCAGTGGCTACCTTCACAAGATGAAGTCTGTCAAGTCAGTCATGGACTGAGAGAGCTCCCAAAGGCCTCATTCGGTATCCTTGGAATTGGGGAGTCATAGTCCTCAGTGCTGTAACCACTGGGACAATGTCCTTTCTCAAGTAATAACTTCCCACCCGTGATCATGCAGGAAACCCTAGTTAAAGGCAGTGGGATTTACATACACACACACGCACACACATGCACACACACATGCACACATGCCTATGCATGTAAAGACAGGAAAGTAAGGGGAACTTGGGAAGAAAAGATGTAGTGGAATAGAGAGGGGTAGGAGAGGTTGATGAGGGGCCTTTGATACATACATATGTGAGCACACATGCTTATGAACACACATCCTCCACATGCACAAGAAGAATAGATGACCATCGGAGACACAGTACAGGTCTGGAGAGACACAGCATGGAGAGAGTTGGAAGAACCCTAGGGAAACCTTGCTCAGCAGTTGGCCATGCAGAGCAAAGACCACTCCTGGCCACAGACTACTGATTGTTCTGTACTTGCCTTCTGGTTCTGAGTGATTGCATTTACAGTGTGAGAGGAAGATTCACTGTCTATATCTTAGTTTGGGGTCCCTTGAAAGTGAGGCACAGGGATTATATTTAGGAGGTCACTTTGGAAGAAGAGGTTAAGAAAGTGGTAAGCACTGATAAAGAATCCTAACTGACTGCAGCCCCACAGAGCAGTGGAGCGTGTCAATAGCCCTGGGGCAACCCAAACCTCAACTAGAGGAGGAGGCAGAGGACCCCCAGCTCACCTAAGTGGTGACCATTGAGAACAGCTCAGCCTCAGTGCCCCCAGAGACAGGGTCTCTATGGAATTTCCTCAAAACTGGCCTGTAGAACAGAGAATCTGAACACTGACTGGGAGTCACTTCCACAGGTAAAACCTGTGTGCACAGCCCAGGCTGCAGCTCCACAGGTATTCTATGGCAGCAAGTGAAGGAAGAAAAACCAGACACACGTGTACAAAAAAAAAAAAAAAAAAAAGTGGGATCGGGTAGATTGTGCTTGCCCTGATGGAGTGTACCTACTCTAACAAGCTGAACCTCAGAAAGCTTCCTATGCCCAGCCCAGGGGGAGGAGTTAGCTAGTGTAGGTCTTTGTCAGTGGGAAGTCTGAGGATGTAAAGATCCAGGTTCAATCCCCAGCACCCACACGACAGCTCACAACTATCTGTAACAATAGTTCCAGGGGATCTGGCAACCTCACACATCCGTGCAGACAAAACAGCAATGCAGCACATAAAATAAAAATAAATATTTTAAAAAAAAGATACAGGAGGAAGCCGCGATTACTAATTTTTGTAAACACTGGTCAATTGTTCCTAAATACTTACACTGGCACACACTGTCAACATTCACACTCAAACCAGAGGAAGGCTCTGCCGATTCTGGACCTGACCAGTATGGAGAAGACTTTGCCAATCTGAGGCATTTGCTCTGTGTCATAGGTGTGCTCGTGTCAGATAATATATATTCACTCATGGTTTCCTTAGCTCCTCCGCAGTGTTCCAAAGTCCCCAAACGGGAAAGCAAAGCCGCACTCCCACAGGTGGCGGAGGAGGTCTGCTACAGCTGTTCTTGAACCAGCTGTGACCGAGGCAGTGCACACAGCTGCAACACCGCAGTTCCCAGGCACGGCATTAGGGCCCTGCTGGGGCGGATCATCTTCTCTTGTGGGACCACAGGCAGCTTCCTTGACTTCTCCTCACTGTGTAACTTGGCCCCTGCTTGCTTGTGACAGTGAAAAACGTCTTCAGACACAGCCAAATGTCCCCAACCAGACAAAACTAAGCCCAGTTGAGAGCCACTGGGAAATACTGTAGCCTTGGGCCAAGTTGCTGCCCTTCTCAAATTCTCTTTCTAATCTGTGAAATGAGGATTATGGTAGACTGACCTCATAAGCTTTGGAAGTGATTGATGTGAGTACTCAGTAGAGGAGACGGACGTCCCGGGACACAGTTCACAACAGTGGAAGAGCTGGGAATTTAATTTTAATTTTTCTTTCTTAAATTAACAACAATACTAATTTCTAATACCTCTTTCACCAACTGGATAGAGGCTGAAATATTTTGGATAAGCCAATGAGAAAAGATTCTGTCCCCTCCCCCTGCAATCTTCCCTCATTACAAACACCACCTAATGCTCTCACAGTGGATGTCCCCACGTGTCACTCTGTGGGTCAGCGGAATGTGATGGTGGGGAGATGAGCAGAATGGCATATTCCAGAATAATCTTCAGGAGTTTACACTTGACCGTTTTACAAAATGTAGATCCGCAGCATGCATTTACTAAAACAAATTTTTAACATCTGCATCTCAGACTTAAAAGCGTGAATATTTTAGGGTTATTAGCATAAACTGAATGCCAACATGCAAACACTGAAATGAATTTAAGGAAATTGTTAATGATTCATTACATAGAGTAATTAGATTTTTGTATGATCAGAGCAAATGCATTAGCAGAAACAATTATGCACTGATACAATGAAAAGCCGCTCTCAGGAAAGAAGTCATTAGTATAATAAAAAGGGCGTTCTGCAGGGCTCCTCCTGTACTTTCCTCCACTCAATTGCAGCAGCTGTTGCCATCTGCCAGTGAGAACCCTTGGCAGAGAAACATGATGAACCTTTGCCAAAGTCTGGCCTGCTGGAAGTGCCTACCCGGGAACGACAGAGCCCGAAGACCTGAGAGACACAAAGCAGTCCAACCAACCATAAGGATCTGAGGGGAACCATCAAAGAAGACAAGCAAGAAAGAATAGTTCGGGTTAAAAATGTTTCTTGCTGCTCCTGCCTCTGGAAGTCTCTCTGAAACTTTCAGACGCTATCTATTTTTGCCTACAGCATCAAATCACACAGAACTGCCTTTTGATGCATCTTGGAATTTTTTAAGACATTGACATCTTTATACCCCCAGGACCTAGCATAACTAAGCACTAGATAAATAATGAACGAACGGATGAAGTATCAGTCGGTTCAGGTGGAGAACTGGTGAATCAGACCAGAAGATAAGTTTGGAAGTCTTGACAGCGTTGTTTTAAATGCTATGCATCAAACCTACTGAAATTTCTTATCCCGTCTTCATCTTGCTGGAAGAGATGCAGTCTCAGAAGGCAGGAAGTGAGATGATGAGAAAGCCCTGTGACGTGAGGCAGCTCTGTCCCCAAAAGATAACAGGTTAGACAATCTTCTGGGTCACTGAAACACAAAAGATGTTTGCCGAGAACTTCCTGAGAAAGTTTGCCAAGTGCCTTGGTTTTTGATTGTTTGTTTTCCTTTCTGTATAAAGCAGTAGCATAATTGTCTCAGTTTTTTATTTTTATCTTTACATTCAACCATAAGTCAGATGTACTTGATTGAGGCAAACTATTCCAGAGGTTAAAATAGAAGGACCCCAGTGGCAAAGGAAGACCCTTCAAAATTAGCTCAAGGCTGTTGCAAAATGGTCTAAGGAATCCAGGCGACAGTACAGTGACAAATGAGAACTAGACTCACAGAAAATACTTTATCTGAATCCTACAAACAGGAGTGCTAGTGTTCCCACCAGGAGAGGCGTGTGACTTTCCTTCACCTGCAGTGTTGTAAAGGGGAAGTCTACATAGATCAATTTTTCTTTTCATTTTCATGGATATTGACTGCACAGAGCTTTTATTCTACAAAAACTCCTGAAGAAAAAGCTTGAAGTCTGCAGGGGTGAAACTGAAATGATTTTAAAAGCTGAACTCAAATAATATGATTTCCCAGGAGAAGTTTTGAAGAATAAAAAATTGAATCAAGTTCAAAGCCTCCTCCACTAATTCTGTCCCTGAAGTATTGACCCCAGGCTGCTGCTAAAGAGGGTGCCCTGGGAGAGGGACCATCTTCTGTTTTACTTCATTACTTCATTGTTGTGTTCTGGTATTTTTCATCCCAGACCAACTCAGCCGGTGTCGACCGAATTCTGTGTCAGCGACACCCTCAAGCTTCACCAACGATGGGTCTGAACAGAGTTCTCAAATTGGACACAAAAATAAGCAGGCACCATAGAAATTAAAATGAAACTGCTTGAGAGAAAGCTTTGTGAACTGCACAACACCGTGGAAATCGAACTTTCCACGCCACACGAGGTTCCCTGGAGTCTCCCTCCCTCCTTTGAATAAAACGACATGGCTAATTGCAAGACGAGAAGCTCATGAAGTCTTAACCGGAACTTTCTTTTTAATCATTGCAAGCTTCTTTGATATTTGAAGCTCAGTCATTTTCATCTCCCCGTATTGATGGAAACCGTGTGGAGCGTCGTTTCTGGAACTGCTTGACCCTGATGAAGACAGGATTTGTCTACCTGTGCTACAGGGAGGAATTCGGCATGAAAACAGTAGGACTAAAGAAAAATAAGTCAAAACAAAGCAAAGCGGCGTTGCTGTCACACCTTAACACAGGTGTGTGCTGCTGTGCTCTGCCTTCTCGGGACTCTGCTGAACCTTGCAAGGAGGCTGCACATATCTTTTGCTGTTGTTGGACCAGATTTAGAGCATACGATGCAAGACTTTGTTGTAACTGGTTTTTCTGTGGACCAGCAGTTCCCAGATGATGACACGAAGACCTCTTATTGAGTGTGAAAGCTTGGCCTTTGCTCAGGCTTGCTCCCAACTAGCTCTTATGACTTAAATTTACCCGTTTATATAAATCTACATTGTTAGAAGAGGAAGAATTGATTTTCTTCAGGGACACAAGTCCTGGGACGCTACCTGAGCTCTGGTAGAGGAACCAAACCTATGCACATACACACATCACTAAGTGGACTCAGTGAGTATTTTTTAAAAAAGAGAGAGAGAACACGTGAAGCTGAGAGGGAAGAATGGTGGAGTGTGAGGTAGTGCAAGGACTAGAGGGTAGATTTGATCCAAATACCTGGTGTGCTTGGATGAACATCAAGCAGAATATTCCTCAGACAGTTATTAAGGAAGACTAGAGAGCTCTTATTTAAAATATTGACTGAAAAGCAACTGTGTGCCATTATAATAGGATGAAAAGCTACATTTCTAAATCCAAACCCAATGCACGCACACACACACACACACACACACACACACACACACACACACACACAAATTTCCGGTGCCTTGAAAAGAGCTAGATTGGTAATCCTAAAGTGAAGAATTATCTTAATGAGTCTACACAATTAGAAAGAGATCCTCCAGTTATGTCTGACTTAACTAGATAGTTAAGTGGGCCAAAAATATATCTTTGAATTCCTACTGTGAAAATGTATGTAGTGCAGTTTAGTTTAAAATGACTTTTAGAATTAGACACATACTATGTATCTACCCTGTGTGTCACATTTCTCTTTCCTTATGTATATAATTAACAGCTGGAAGAGTATTGATAATTTTCAACCATATTCCTTATTAAATTGAGTTGTTTATATTAGAGGGCAGTTTATGTCTTTTCAATGTCTTATTCTTTTATGAATTGTATTTCTTTTAAATTATGATTTAGTAATAGCTGAATTGTGTGGTTTAGATGTTACACTTGCAATGAGAGAAAATACATTTCTTCAAATATTCAAATGTGGCTATTGTTGCATTTTATTCTAACTTAACAGCATTGATCTTTAAAGAAATGAGGATGTTAGATGAGTGGTCAGAGGAAGGGTTGCAGTGTTGATTTAATGGCTTGCATCTGTTTCCGCCACTAAAGCTGCCGATCACAGAAGGTGGGGCTTGGTCCTTGTACCAGCCATGGGTATCTGGACATCTGTAGTGAGTTACTGTAAAACACTTTCTCCACTTCTCCTTCTCAAGCAATCTCCTAGGGCAAAGGGAAACCATCTTTGAGAGGGGATGCTGTGTTTCATAAGCCGTTAGCTGCATCCAGTTTCATAATTTATTGCACTAGCTTGTTCCAAAGCTTTCAAATAGTCCCCTCCCTCATTGCTAATACTTGTACAGTTTTTAAAGACAAGCACTTGGGAAGTTATCGCCCCTTTTCAATTTTGTATGTTACTCACGTTCCTCGCCCCCAGTTCTCTCCCATGCTGAGAACCTGCTGGCACAGCAGCTGGCACCACCCACACCACAGCCATGTTCTGAAGCTCCACTCCAGAGGTGGCCTACCCACGCTCAGGAGACACCCTCTCTGGGGCTGGGGCATCACTAAGGGGTAGAGGGCCTCCCTGTCATCCCCAGCACAATAAGAAAACGTCAGCACAACAACTGCAAAGCTCCCTCCTGTCACAGCGGCCAAGGTCAGATCCCAGAATGATCAGTGGTGACATTTTCTCCCCCAAACTCTCTCATCTAACAGTGGCTGAGGTCAGATCCCAGAATCATCAGTGGTGACATTTTCTCCCCCCAGACTCCCTCGTCTAACCGTGGCCAAGGTCAGATCCCAGAATGATCAGTGGTGACATTTTTCCCTAAAAGCTTTCTAGGGTTTAAGTTAATGTCTTCAGAGACAAATGAAGAAATTCAGATTGGGGCTCAAAGGCAGACATGGCGACCTCAGATGAGGAGGGTATGGCTGCAGAACCGGAGAGCTTAAGGAAATAGTGACCACAAAGGTCATAGATTGGCCACGCCTGACCATTGGCCACTCAACACTGTACAGTCCTTTTCCCTCTCCCTTCCTCCCCATTCCCATTCAAAAGTGAAAACGCAGAAAGGAAATGATGTGGAAGAGGGAGACTACACTGTCAGCTCAAGCTCTCAGGACTATCGTCAGTCTCTACGTTTTATTTTCCTCTCCACAAACACGAACGTATTTACACTGTAAACCTGCACCGACTGGAACATGAACTGGGGAATTTTACCTGTCTCATGAGTTTGTTATTACTAAAAGCCACTTCCTCATCACAAATGTAAGAAGCAAGAAGATGAGCAGCACATGTGTTCTTGTCTTAAACTTTACCTTAAAGGATGCTGCTGAACCCTTCCTTGCCTTTCCTGACGTCAGTGTGCTAACTAGGCTAGGTACTAACCATACAGTAAAGGACCACCACCCATGCGCACTCTTCAGAGAGCAACATAACTGAGCAATCCACTTCTAGCTCTAAACTGCTGCTGTGGAGAAAAATACAGAGGGACCATTTTTGCCAAAGTACTGGATCCAAGCAAGAGATGACAGTATGCCTTCGTCACTAAAGGAACTAGAAGATAGGCTGTGATTGGCTACTGGATTTCCTGTCTCCTTAGCTTGATGCATTGCTGCTGATTCTGTCAGGAGTTTTTGACAGAAAACTAACGCATCAAAGACAAGACTACATGTATTAATACTGGTTCCCTAAGCCTAAAGTACAGCACAGCAACTGATCCAATGGACGGCTGGCATCAGAGGGTGACGTCACAGTTGTGCAGTCCAGTTGGGATTACTGCTGCTGTTTTCCTTGCTTTGTATTCAGTATCTCTCTGGGCTGACCTCTGTGCATTGACTTAGAGAAAAGCAATGAGTTCCTTCCTGAATGCATGAGGCTTTCTGATATACTTAACACAATTTACCTCCCTTTTATTCTTTTTTGATTTTTTTCCCAACTTCAAAAGGTCAAATTAGACAGTTATTTAAGAAATATTACATAATTTATTAGGAAAGGTGGCTAATGAACTAAGCAAGTAAAAAAAAAAAAGTATCAGAAATAAATTTATTCCTAACAGGGATCCAAGTGAACCATTCGCGTTTAGGAGTTTCGACAAGGTGCGTGGGGTACGTGTGGAGATCTGCCTGCTCAGGCGTCTAGGAGGCCGGGCAGTGACTGTGGGGCTGGCAGCGCTTTGATATTGATGCTGTGCTGTTTCTGTACCGGAGACCTCACATGTCATCTGACCGGGGATGGCAGGCGTGACTATGCTCCAGGACAGTGTGTCCCACGGGCAGCCACACGTCGCCATTCGTGAGGCTGAGCAATGAGAAATGTGGGGTTTTTATGTTTCTGTAAATTTTTGAGGTTATAATATAATAACTGCAGTTCTCCCCCCCTTTGCCTCTCTCCAGACCCTCTCATATACACTGCTTCCCTCTCCTTCCAGTTCCTGCCTCTTTATTCATTGCTACTGCGTACTTAAAAGTCAATGTATATACATATATATATATATGTGTGTGTGTGTGTCCTCACAACATACTTTAGTCATCTCTAAATATGTTTTATATTATGACATATATATATGTATATATACATATGTGTACATGCTTATGCACATGAATATGGACTCCAGAAGCCAATATCAGGTACCTTCTTTAATCTGTCTCCATCTTGTTTTTGAAATATGGTCTATCACTGACTTGTCTTGGTCATCAAGCCAGAGAACCCTTCCATTTCCTCCTCTCAGCCCTGAGGTGACAGGTACACGCCACCCTTCCCAGCCTTTTACATGGCTGGGAACTGATCTGAACTCGGATCCTCATGCTTGCGCCATCAAAACACTGGATACATTGTTGTGGATCAACGTTGTGTGAACATTTGTTATACAGTGCCCTTCAAGGAGCTGTAAAGGCAAGGTGCACATGCGTCATACGGATACATTTTTAAAATGTGCTTAATCTTGGTTCATTGAATCTGCAGATTCAGAAGAACAGATGCAGATATAGTTTAGAGATCATGAGACATGGCTTTAAGAAGGAGAAGTTCCAGCCCTGGCTCACAGGGCTGACATAAGGAAGCAATCCACCATACTCTTGCTTGCCCACCAGGCTGCTTGTCCCCATGCTGGCTCTCATGTACTGAGGGCGACTGACACCTCAGTCAGTCATGTTTAGATGATTACTCTGACACCCTTGCTGGTCTTGCTAACGAGTGGCCAGTATGTCACTTGTCCCTTCACCTCTTGCTGGAAAAAAAAAAAAAAACTGTCTCAAAAACCACAGGATGATTCATCTGTTTCCTAGGCCAATTACTTGGCATGCGCTTAGCTCATTTTTGAGGCTTTCAGCTAAGGACAACTACTTTCTATAGTGAAAACCTATGTCTACCTTTCGCTGGGGCTACATTAAATAACACTGGGACAGCACTCAGTACAGCTTTAATAACAACATGATGGAATATGGCTGGACATGAGAACGGAATTCCCCACTTTACTCTTATCTTTCACACACACGATGTGCATTTGACTGCAAATTCAGAGCTCCCATTTGCAGCTAAAGCGCACATACACGCTGAGGATGCTGGGAGCACCTGGCCCAGAGGCCTCCAGGCCCACAGCCGGAAATTGGCAGCAGGTTATTGAACCGTATCTTTCACTTGGCAGTGAACTGTGCTGCACCCATTTCCTGACCTGACCTCCTTGTTCACACAGGTTTCCTGCTCTTGGTTCTTTGGGTTTCCTCCTCGCAGCAGCTCGTCACGGTGGGTGCACACCTCGGGAGGTGGAGGGAGAGGAGACAGCAGCACAGCTGAATTGGAAAGATGACTAGTTCTGGGTGACAGAAAGAAAGGCAGAAAGAGAAAAGGAGAGGGAGGAGGCGAAGTATAAACTAGGAATAACCTCGTTTTTCTGGAGAGGTGTGGAAGGGTCTCTGTCATGATAGAGTGTGTTGGTCATGTGTTATGAGATAGTGGGGCCATGAGAATAGCCTGAGCCTTCTCACACCTGAAACACGCTGCACAGAGACAAGCAGATCTCAGCTTTGCACTTGCATGCATGCAATGCACCTGTTCCATGTCACCTGGCTGGCTTCTCCTTGAAAGTCTTCTCTGGTCTCCTCGTGGGAGTCATCACAACCGCTGAATCTGTTTATTGAGTTGCCTATGACTTCCTCTGTCTCTCTTTAAAATACATGCTGTCGTCACCACAAGGCCCCAAATATCTGTCCCCAGTGATGATGATTCAACCTCTCAAGGTTATAAATTACTCCTTATTCTACATCTTCACTCAAATGTCCCACATCCCACTTGTATTGTTTCTTTGTTTTTGTTTGTTTGTTTGTTGTCTTGTTTAGAGAGAGTCTCAGAATGAAGCCCAGACTGGCCTTGAACTCATGACCGGCCTGCCTCCAATGCCTAGGTACTGGGATTACAGTGCACCAGCACTTTCAGTTTAGAGGTCTCATTTTTATTCAAAGCCAAGCCTCAAAACTGGTCTACAAATCCTTCTTTCGGTTCCCCAAAGAGCAGTGTATTTCCTGTCTCACAGCCTTTTGCCTGACCTAAACGTCAGCCCTTTGTGACCTCCCAATACTCCCCACCCCACCCCACCCTAGGGCCAGCTGACTCCTGTCCAGATTCTGAGGTAGCCCACAGGAAGGGCTCTTGGTGACCTTCATCACCTAGTCACTTCCTCAAGATGCGCCCTGAGCACACGCCGACTTTCTACTTTTTTATTATTTTTTTTTAGTCAACATTTGGTTTAATGAACAAATTTCCTCCATAAACAAATGGCAGATATCTTTGGGGTCACATAAAATACAGATGCTTGAGAAGTCATCGTTTCTTAGTATTTGACTTCTCTGATGTGTGTGTGTGTGTATGTGTGTATCCATGTATATATGGAACAGTGTATCTGCGGGGGTATATAAGGGAAACATAAGGTTCCCTTAAAGTCTGGGATGTTTGATTCCCTGAGGCTAGAGTGACAACCACCCTAACTCCTAACTCCAGTCCTGTGCAAGAGGGGTATACACTTAGATGCTGAGTTATCTCTCCCACCTTTAAACTAGCATTTGTAAACATGCTGGAAACACTTGACAAGATATAGGTTATGAGTTTGAACTGCAAAGTTCATAACATTTTGTGGCTGCTAAAGTGCCGGCTTTCTTGTGTGCCTTTCTAATTTGATGACCTACAAACCCGTGAATCTTCCTTGTTAGATGATAAGCTTCCTGGGGATAGAGATTTCATGTGTTTTATTTCTCAACATGTGCGTAAGTTTTAACATAGGGCACGGTCGAACCCAGGGGCATTGCTAGATAAATAAATGGACCGATGATCCGATGATGTTCAACCTGTCGACATTTGGATTCCAAGGAAATCTTACATCTTTATTAGTAGCTGCAGCCCGCCCACATCATCTGATTTCTACCTCTTTCTGTTCAAAGATAAGTTAATGTCTCCTCTTACCCGAAAGGTTTGTCTTAATACCCAACCACCGGCCTTTTCTCCTTTGCCAGACACTTGCCATTGCATTCACAAATGTTCTCTGAGCACTTACTGGAGCTAAGTGCCAATCAAAAGATGCCCTGACTGTGTTCGTTGACCTAAGGAAGTTTGTAGACCTATAGGATCCTTTTAGACTTGACTGCAGTTCCCTGTGTCAAATGGGTAAATGAATGAGCTTAATTACAGCTCTTTGGACATCTCAACACTTGCTCATGTCTCATGCTATTAATCCCAAAGACATAGCTTCTCATTATAATCTTCCTGGGACACTCTCAGAAAGGGTCATTCTTCCAGAAGATTCTGAGGGCAATCTATTTCCAGCACAGATTTGAGTCTGACAAA
The DNA here is from genome assembly GCF_982192425.1 of Myodes glareolus. Classification (NCBI taxonomy): domain Eukaryota; kingdom Metazoa; phylum Chordata; class Mammalia; order Rodentia; family Cricetidae; genus Myodes; species Myodes glareolus. The sequence goes on along the minus strand of NC_142041.1, from coordinate 69,083,176 downwards.
TGTTGTGGCTTCCCAGAACCTGAGTTCCTTTTGAGCATTGCTGATCCATCCTATTTAAATGAGCTTCCTGCAGAACACACCTCCTGGGATTCAAATACAAACATGCAAACATTTTCTAAGCCAAAGCCTAAACGCTTTCAGACAGCTATCTTAAGAAAGGGACTTTCTTTCCTTGTTTCAAATAGCTACACCTGCCTCATTTTTCTCCCCAGGTACTTGTGGTAATATTTGTAGTTGTGTTCTCACTAATTTGAACCAGGTTTTCGATCAAACTTAGATTCTCTAATTTTTCCCTTTGCTTGATCCAGGATACCTAATCCTGGGGGTAGAAGATCACATATAAATATGGGAACAGGCAGCCAGGATCCAGGAGCTTCAGCCTGTCGCTGCTTTGTCTACGAGCTGCTTCTCGCTGCATCTGCCTGTCTTTCCTCTGCTAAGGGAAACGGCGCTGTTGCTTTGGCACAATCAGTGTGCACCAAATTCGCTAATATATCTAAGCTCTGTTCTTCCCAAAGCTCTCTCTTCCCTCCCTCCACCACAGGTTAGGAACACTGCTTTTCCGTTTCTGGTCTCTGCTTCAATGGTGAAATTCAATGGTGAGTTCTCTGTAAGTATGTAACATCTGGGTCAACCCTGCTCACTCGATTTTTGTCTTGAGCTTGTTCACCACCTTTCCTCACCTAAAGTGTCCAAATTCCGCCACTCCATCCCTGACTCCCTGCTTCAGCTGTGAATATCCTTTCTGAGTTTTCCTTCAAGTCTTCTCTTTTCCTCTAAAACACATCTGGACTTCCAGTACTTCCCACAGCCTCATGCTACAGCGTCACCTCAGGCTGTGGTCTTGTTCATCTCACACCTCTGTCACAGACTCCTCGAGAGGACATGGCTGACCTCCTTTGCAGACCTCCTTTCCAAAGGCAACTGCAGAAGTCACAGTGACTGTGCACAGATGCTGTCTCAAGCAGGAATCAGATCATGATTCTCCTCTGCTTAGAAAGTGCTAGTGGCTTCCTGCTGGAACCACAAAAGCTAACCCCTGTCACACCCTATTGCAGGGCACCTCCAGGTCTGTCACACCTCGTTCTAAAACCTAGTCTAGGCATAGGGGCCTCTTGGACCCCAGAAGTAATATCCTCCACTTGAGCTTTAGTTCACCGAGACTGAAATTGTTCTAGAATAGATTTGTGCTTCACGGTTCTGGGGGCTGGGAAGTCAAAGATCAGAATGGCTCCAGATTTGTTTGCCTGGTGAAGGTTATTCTCTGTCTCCAATGGTGACAGATAAAGATGGTGCCTTTAGTTGCATCTTCCAGAAGAGAAGAATGCACCACCATTTGCAGAAAATGGAAGGGCAGGAAAGCCTCTTCTTAAAGGGCTTCAGCCCTATTTACCACGAGAGTATCCTTTATGGATCCATTACCTCACCAGTCTTAAAAGGGGCACATTGCAGCCATGCGCTGTGACTTGCTTATATATCATCTCCTCTCACATGACTTCCTCCTTCTCATGGTCCAGATTATGTTTCAAATGTCATCTCAGAGAAGCCAGGCCTGGCCCCCCTCCTTGAGCAACATCTGCTTTCACACGATGACATATCCAGCAAGGCTATGCCCACATTCTCATCAGTGTGGGACGCTACCTTATGAGTGTGAAGCTGCACAGTTAGGATCACCTCGCAGCTTCTCGAGCGTCTGATACAGGATCTCGCAGCCTTTCACTCACCCCGCAAACACTGCTTTATCAAGTCTACGTGCCACCCACTGCCCTGGCACTCAGAGTCCCTGCTCAAAATCTGTGCTGTATTTTGGGGAAGGGAGGTTGAGAGTATTTAAAAATTTGCTAACCAATGAGTAAATATATACAATGATAATAAATGAGCTAAGAAATAAAACAGAAAGGAATAGAGGCTGTCCAAAGGAGAACAGTTAAATTGCTATGGTTTCCATAGCACTTTAGAGATGTCTCTTTATCTCACTCTCAACATTTCCTCATAGTCCTATATTCACCTGACTTTTTCTACAGTAATTGAGTTGGACCTGAGCCCTAAGGTCCATGATACTACATGAATAATCATCTGTACTGTAATAAAATGATTCAGAAAAGCCAGTGAATGAGAGCCCCCTGCTCAAGAAGAAGGTGCCAGAGTCTGCAGGAAGAGACTGACAGAGCCAGGACCGCACATTTGTAATGTGTTAGAGACCGTTGTGATTTGAACGCGAAATGCCCCCCCCATGAGCTCATGTGTTTGAACCTTTGTCCTGGAAGTGGTCGTTGTTGATGGAAGGTTGTGGAACCTTTGGAAGGTGGAGCCTTTATAGAGAAAGAGAGTTACCACGGGTGGGCCTTCAGGTTCCGTAGAGCACCTCCTCTCCAAGTGCCCTCTCAGCTTCCTGACCGTGAATGCACTAGGACCAGCTACTTCACACTACACCCTTTCTTAAACTGTCAGCCAAAATCATCTTCTCTGCCTTTAAACTACTTCTTGTCAAGTATTTGGTCACAGCAACAAGAAAAGTAACTAATATGGGGACTTAGACAAAGATGTGCGCTGGATGGCAGGGAGACAGGAGATAACCTGTCTATATCTATGTACATAGGATATATCTCTATGTAAACATAGATACCCTGTGGCCTGCTGGAATATGCTTGGCTTTCTAAACACTAGGAACATGTTAAGACACATTTCGGGCCTCAGTGCTCAGCATGAGATGTTCAGACAACTATTTCAACGACTGTTTTTCCTATAGGACTTGGAACGAGTGCTGGATCACTAGATGTGTGTTATGACCAACATGCCTGCAGTCATGCCAAACTTAATCCTGACATGGGAGAGGACTCGTTTATGTAATCAAATAAAAGAGCCAAGAAATTAAGGACCGTTTATATTTCTATTGTAATCACAGACTTCTATGTAAAAGTTCAGGAGAAATTTCCAGTTCTTTAATCTTTCCATGGAAAGTCAAGGCTGTATTTGGTGTCTGAGAATCAGTAAACAGAAGGAACCCTCAGAGAGGCCATGTGTTTCTAACTTGTGAGGTCATTCTCTGAGCCTGGATGCTCTCTTTGCAAATTCCACAGCACCTCGGTGACGCTCGGCCACTTCCACGAGCCTTATTCTATGTTTATACAAATAAAGAAGACAAACACTACACCTGACTTAAGTTCCTTTGCTACCTAGCAAACTGCCACAGGGAAACGGTGTGCATTTTGTGCAGCTAATCTGGGTTCTTGCCAACCATCCACACACTGAGGCCACATCCAGTTTTCCTGCTGAAACCTGTGGTTCATTGAGGGTTTTTTTTCTCCTTGATGACATCACGTTTCTTTCCCAGAAAGCCAAAAGTAAGCAGCTTTTCCACTATCATAAACAACGAAACGCTATCAGCCCATTTTTGTTGTAAAAGAATTGGTCATTAAGCTGCATCCCTGCTTCGTAGGGAAATTGCAGATAATAAAAATAATGAAACCTGATATTAAGCCCATATGAGAGATATTAAAAGGGATATTAAATTTTTCTTAAAGACTCTGGATGGTTGGAAAGTACTTCAGGGGAGTAAATACTTTGTTAGCAGCTAGGCTTTCCATTTTCTTTCAAAAACTCTCATATGCCCCTAGGAACAAGCAAGGACATTTATCTACTAAAGAGTATCATGACTATTGCCAAAGAATAGAGAAGGGAAGAGATGATTATATTCCATATTATACAAGATATACAAGATTTATCCTTATGAATTTAATTTTTTGGCTATGTATGTTTATATGGTGTGCTGGGTAAGGGGTGGGTGTTCCTGTGTGTGGAGGCCTGTGGTTGATTGACATCTCTTTCTCTACTGTGGTTGATTGACATCTCTTTCTCTACCTTACACCACGAGTTGAGGTCACTCGTGGCTTCTGCTAGGATAGGTAGCTAACTTTCTCCAGGGATTCCATGTCCCAGTTTACCCCACCCTAGGAAGACAGGCAATTCCCATGCACATCTGGCTATTTTAAATGAATTCTGGGGCTTGAACTCTGGTCCTAACAATTTTTTGGTAAGTGTGTTATCCACTGTGCCATCTGTACCAGTCCAAGACTTCTTTCCGCATATAATTTCTATTGAGATGTAATGTTTGCCCACAAAATGGGTCTATCTGCAAAGTTAATTTCTCATCTTGCCTTTAGAATGGCTTAAACTGACCATCATTGTCTTCAGATACTCATTTTTTTTTAATCTAAAAGTAGGAAGGAAAAAGAAAATATTGTCAGCGAAGATGTATCATTTGTGTTTTAAATATCAGATAGCAGAGATACCTGAGATCACTCATGATATCTTTATTGCAGAAAAATTTGCTTACATTTGTCCTGGTGTGATCTCTCCAACACCTTTGGTGTAGGGTGCTGGGAACCCTCTAATTGAGGACTGATTTGACAGGCGTGACCTGGAAAAGATTTATCTATTAATAAACCAAAAGGAGATCAGTGTAAGTGTGTCATCTACATAGGAAGTAGTATGGGATCGCCTTCATTTTAGACAACAAAGGAACTTCCATTTTGTGCGGCCTACCACTGGCATGGAATCACCAAAGGCTCCAGGGAGTCACATCTGAGCTGGCTCAAAATGGGATCTTTGGGAATGCTTGGCAAATAAAAATCTCCCACTACCCACACATTTTTGAGAAGCTATTGTACACAGTCCACATCTGGTTCGTTGTGCCTCTGAAAAGAAGGGCTCTATGATGAACACGATTGTCAAGAATTGTCCATGGATTGGAGGCTTTAATGAGTACAGGTGTTTGGAGAGAAAGCCATTCGGACGCAGTCAATCATTTCTGCTACTGTGCAGGCGAGGCGGGTGCACACATGCAGAATGAAATTGCATCTAACCATATTGGAATGTTTTGACAGCGAGACACAGCAAAAGGTTAGGCTGGTATTAGGAAGCAGGAGCATATAACAAGTGATTTATGAATGGCAGCTTCTACACTACCTTGAATTACAATGAGCAGAAAGCTGGCTATTATAAACGTACAGTGTTTAATAAAACCGCATCTGATTAAAATGAAGATTTGGGGGATTGTGCCTAATGGATTAGGGATAATAGTTTTAATACAGAGAAGTGGGGTTTTTATTTTGATTTATAATACCCAGTCTTTGAAGGACCCTCTAGGCACATGTATAGCAGCCTGTCAGAATTCAAATGGGCAAAACTGTCAAGAGAGTCCACGTCCATTTATATCAGAAAATCCTGATTTAACACAGGCAGTTTCTCATGTCCTCAGGGAAAACACATTCAGAATTTTCTATACCAGAAGAAAGAAAACTTCCAAGGCTTTGAATTTCCTTAGAGAATTGCCTTACTCTGAGTTTTCTGAGAGAAACAGAGAAGACTATTTCCACTACTGTGTGTGTGTGTGTGTGTGTGTGTGTGTGTGTGTGTGTGTGTGCAAATGTCTGTGGAAGCCGGAGGGCAGTCTCCGGTGTTGCTGCTCAGGACCTGCCCACCTTCTTTTCTTGAGATAGGCCTTCCCGTGGGGCTTGTTGATCTGGTTAGACTGGCTGGCCAGGGAACCAGCGTAACTGCTGACGTCAGCCTCCCCAGCACTGGGGTCAGGAGTCTACAGTGCCACACAGATTTATCACAGGTCTGGGGACAAAGACCAGCTCCTCCTGACTGTGTCACCAGCAATCTACCAACTAAGTCATCTCCAGAGCTCCATTTTCACCACTTTTTTTTAATTTTCAATATCCTTAAAATGGACTGTTTTTATACAACCGTGAAGTGTGTGGGCACTGGAAATGCGTTAGATCGGGCGGGAAGGATGCCAGAGATGATAGAATGAAAAGATAGAAGTAATTACGTACTAATGATGTTTTCAACTTTTCTTAACATTCAAAGTGTCATTTAAGAAAAGAAAGAAAAATTCATCTCCACCTTACAAACTCACATCTGAGCCTTCACCTGCCCTGCCCACTCTTTCCTGACACTCTCCCTCCCTCTCCCCACTTCGCTTGTCATACATATGCGTAACACTACAATAACACACAAAAACAGCGCGGAAGTTAAGAAAATAAGTATATTTAAGAAATGCATTTGGGTTAATGTCAGTAAGTATGTGAGGAAGTTAGTCTTTAATAATGTCTCAAAATATGCAAGCAGTTGCACTACCATTTCTGAATCCCACTGATTTCAGAACTACATAGGCAGAGCCTTTGCGTGGCACGTGGGTAAAGTCAGGAACTGGCATAACTCTTACTGGCAACATGGACTAAGTTTTATTTGTGTCTATGTAAGCATTTATATTTCCATTTATTATTTATGTATGTGTATTTCGCAGCATTGTTTGTCTCAGAAAAACATGTTTATGTGATTATCTACATGAAAAAGGAATACATGCACAGAATAAGGAATTATAAGCACACATAAAGTGGTAGTTCCTTTAGAAGTTGGAACTGTCCTTTAGAAGTCGGAATTACGTTAGTTTTACATGATAAAATTAAAGCTAATTTTAACTTCTTCATATGTGTGTTTAAACTTTTTCAAATTAAATATATAAGCACATAAACATTTGGATATGTGTGTCCATATATACGAACTTTCCCCATATATATACATATATGTCCACATATATATTCATAGATTTGAGGGTTTGGTAGACATTTTGTTCCTGCATCCACCACTTGGCATCTTATATTTCCTATACCTTAGTTTCCTGAGCCATAAAATGGAATGAGCACAGTTGTTACTCATAAAGATCTCTTACTGTCATTATTGCATTCAAGGTCCCCTTGTGCAAACTATCCAGTAGTTCCTAAAGCAGCAGGGCCCTTGTCTCCCCTGTGCTTGTAGAAGCTGGGTTTGCTCTTGCATTCCATCTGCCCCAGTCAGGGGCAACAATCCTCTATGTCTCCTTTCTTGTTTCCTCCCTGGAAAAATCCTGCCTGGGTCTCCACTCCTGCATTTATTCAGCTGCAGTGCAGTGCCATGCAGGCCAGAATTCAAAAGTTTCCACCCTCATCTGCCCTTCCCCTCTTAACCCATTTCCAGTCTGGTTTATTCCTGGAAGAAGACCCAGACACTCCAATATCCCCTGGAGGAACTCATTTCTCTTATGATAGCTATAAAATGGAAAAATATTACCTTAAAAATTGTATAGGAAGCATCGGTGTGACCACAGAAATGAGGCACCCTGGAGCCAAGACTCCCTCAAGTATTTGTGGAGGAAAAGGGGACGCTCTAGTTTCTCAGTTTTCCCTAAATTCATTGCTGAGACAGTGTTTCTGTGAACTGGAGAACCTAAGGAAGGTCTCCCCACTTCTTTGTTACTCACGGAAATTGTCACACTTCCTTGACAGTGCGTGAAGACACTCTGCAGTCAGAGAAGGACCTAACCAGGATATGAGAATATGCAGTCTTTCAAAAATGCAGGATTCAAATCATTTGTTCTTTTGGCAAAGAATATACTCTAGGACTGATTGATTGCTCAACCAAGATTTATATCAGAAATGTGTTGGTTTTGTTTTTGTTTTGGTTTGTGTTTTTTTTTTTTCTGAGAGTTAGTAATGGCAGTGAATAGGCACATATTAACTCCTGTTGTAACTGTAGCAAGGACAGTCCCCAGGAATAAAGAAGGAGTGTTTCCTGTGACAACTGGCTCACTAAGACAGCACTGTTCATAGTTTATGCCCCTTTGTTCTTTAGAGGCCTTCACTCCACCTGGCAGGCAGCATCTGATGTTGTGCAAACCAGTATCAAATATATCACCTCACTCAAGGAAAAGAAATACATATTTTATAAGGGCCATTCCTGAGAGAAAATAAAATGTCAAATAAATGAAAACTATTCCTAGATTGAATAACTCAGGGAATTGCTCTTTCAAAACAGCAAACTAGTTCATGAAAAAAGGGCAAAAAAAGATGAATAAATGAAATAAAATCATCAAAACTGGCACAAAAATGAAATCTATGGGGCTGACTGACTTTTTCCATTACGTTCGTGACTCATGGATTGCAATTCGTTCTGTTTTGTCATGGCTGGAAATAGGATGATAAACAGCTATCCTGGCTCTCAGGTACCACATAGAATTTCAACATTTCATCCCCCAAGGCAATAAATATATACAAATATATACAGAGAGAGAGAGAGAGAGAGAGAGAGTTCATTTACTATGTGTGTATACAGTAAATATACACTTACATTACTTGGTAATGTAATGACTTTCTTTTACCTTTTGACCCCTTAGACATCCCACTGCCTGACATGACACCCAGCACCTTCATTTCTGCCTCTTGGATGGACCCCTCTTGGACAAATGCAAATACAAGCATAATTGTTCCCTCTACATTCTTGGCCCCCGCCATTCTTCGTAGGTAAAAACTATCTCTCTTCCCTCAAGAATTTTTCACAAATACTCTGAATTTTTTAATAGTTATTTCTTTTTATTTCACGTATTTATTTTTTTTACCACGTAAAGAATGGTATTTTGCCTGTGTGAATCTCTGTATAAGGATGTCGAATCCTCTGGAACTGGAGTTACAGACAGTTATGAACTGCTATGTAGGTGCTCGGAATTAAACCCAGGTCCTCTGGAAGAACAGCCCGTGCTCTTAACCACTGAACCATCTCTCCAGCCCCCATTTCATATCATTTCAATGCTATATCTTTGCCTCTAGTAGTAGTTTTAATCTATTTATTTAATAATTCCTGAATAAGAACCAGTGATATAGAGGACATCATACCAGGCAATGTGAAGAGGACCTTGAAGCTGTCCGGGTGGGAAGAGGGAGTGGGGATTGGGGGAAGCATCCACATGTTCCTAAGCACCATGGAGATCTACAACGGGGTGGCAGGGACAGAGGTACCCTGAGTACCCTGAGTACCCTGAGTACCCTGAGTACCCTGAGTACTAGTAGCTCGGACCACTAGGAAGGCTTCACTGGAGGGTCTGAATTCAAAGCAGGTGGTGGGATACAGGGAAAGGCAATTCATGTACTTTCCCATTCTCCTTATGGAGAACAATATGGTAGTTCCTTAAAAAAAAGAAAAACTAAAAGCAGGGCTATATATGCTTAAGCTACCCACTTCTGGGCATGGATCCAAAGGAAGCAGAATCACGGGCTGAAGAGATCTCTTCGTGCCTATTTTTACAGCAGCACTTTACAATAGCTAAGATAAGGAATCCTCCCCATGGCCCATTAATAGATAAATATAAAAAGATGGCTTGCATACACAATGGAATTCAATGATATTCATCCACAAAGAGAAAGGAAAAGCCATTTGCAGGAAAGTGAATAGAACTGGTGGACTTTATGTTAAGTGGAAAGGGACAGACGTGGAGAGATAAGGCACCATGTGTTCTGTCTCTCGTATGTGAAAGTTTGAAAAAAACCAGCCAGTCTAAATGTAGAATGGTGACTTACTGGAGCGTGGGGAGGGGAGCAGGAGGGATGGATGAAGGAAAAGCTGGGTGGGTTTGATTCACCCACACAATATGCATACACTGAAATATGGCACTGGACCCACTAATACGTAAAACTATCATGTTAAATCAAAAAGAGAAGACAATATATTTAAAAAGAAAACAGAGGCCCTGCAAAAATGAGGAACTAAGTGTCTGAGGCAGAGCAAGGAAACAGCTGCTGTAGGCTCTGAAGGAGGCCGACCCCGGTGTCCAGGAGCAGGGAGAAGCTTATGTGGCTAGCGCACTGTGGTGAGCAGGCAGCAGCTAGGCAGGGCTGCCCTGAGTGCCCTCCGGCAAGGTCCAGGCCTCCCAGGTCCTTTCCTCCCCTGTGCGCACTCTACAACCATGGGGACCTACAGAGTCCTTCCCTCTGAAATCTAGCAAGTGGGGCTGCAGAGTGCTAGGACCCTGGCAGACCGAGCAGATGTCAGGAGTGACGTAATAAGAACACTAATCCAAATGCAGCAACGAACATGAATGGTAACGTTTAAAACTTCTCTTTGGCTTAGCTACAGCACAGAGGGTGGTGACATGTGCCATGGCAACACAAAGCTAGAAGAAAGGAAACGGAGTCATCCTCAACGGACACAAGCAGTATCTTCTCTAAGGTCGTGTGGGAAAGGTAGAGATAGATTCGAGATATATTTTGCATACCAATCCACTACAACTCATGGATAAATTAAGTGAAAGAGAAAGAAGCTCAATTGCCTTATCTTCCATGTCATAATAAAACTATAGCACGTGCTTTGGATTTTCATGTCTTTTCTTCTGGACTAGAATTGTTTACAAACAGAAATCAGTTACACACTTAAAAGTGTGGCCTGTGTCAAGATGAGCACACAGTGGAACATAGCGATTACCATTTTTGCTTCTACTGTGGAGCTGGAAATTGTCCAAGGCAATCCAACTGGCCACCGCACTGCAAAGTGTCTCCCTCTGTCTGTCTTCACTTCCACACCCTGGCATCTGCCCCTTTTCCTCCTACTGTGTCTTCATCACCCCAACTCACCCTGTGATTTCTTGGCAATCCCTCTGTGGGTGACCAGATGTCTGCTTTGGTAAGAATGCCCACTTCCTCCCTCTCTGTATAGCACAGCGCCCACAATTGCTGCTTTGCGCCCACTCCCTGGCCAACCCTCTTCTGGTGGATGGAGATCCAAAGATAACACAGGCAGGCATGGGAAACCTGACAGTTCAGTCTGTATATGAGAACTTGGCGGGAGAATATTGCACCATTGGGATGTACATAAGAGAGGAAGGGAAGATGGACACTCCCATACCCACCCAGATTTGTGTCTCCCCTTTCCATCTGAGTGCTCAAAGGCTAAATGGGGGGAAAAATCTGTCTGCTTTCCTTTCCCTCCAAATCTAAGGCCAGTATGCTTTGAGTTCCAGGGAAGGAATACTTGATTAAGAAGTAACAAAGTAATTGAGTCTCTCTGCAGGAATGACTTCAGGAACCATGAGATGACAGCAACATCTTTCTTCTCCCACTCTCTCCCCACGAACCACTATCTTCACACTTTTTTCTTTTCAGTAAACACGGTACTTTTGCTGCCTGGTATGGTCGTAGCACAGCTCCGGCCTGACGGATCTTTGAAGAAAAGAACCAAAGTGAACTGAAACCACACCAGATAGACACCTACACACTGTGGCAATTTGAGCTCAAGGGAGAGGTGATCATCTCGACTAGAAAAATGGCTCGGTGAGGAGGGTCTCTGAATGTAGACAAACAAGCAGCATTTGGATAGGCTGAGACTCCGAGAGTGAAGGGGCCGGAACAGCTTGAGTCAACGTTGGTTGGAGGCGTTGGGTGGCATTGGAACTGCAGGCTTGAGTGCGAACTTGTTCTTGGTTAAGGAATGTGATCGAGGAGAATTCTAAAAGGAAATGGTGTAACTGAATCTGAGTTCATGTTTCAGACATCTTCAGGCTGTGCCGGAGCTAACCAGGAGCTTACAGATAAGAGAGCAACACGACTCTATCTAGAGGGCGGGTGAGGGAGATGAGGCTAGTGTGTGGTCTTGCTCAGGAATGTCTTGCTCAGGAGGTCGGCATAGAGTGACAGTAGATTGAAAGTACATCCTTTATCGCTTTGGATCTTTCTTTCTTTCTCCCTCCCCCGCCCCCAAGGCAGTGTTTCTCTGTGTAACAGCCCTAACTGTCCTGGAACTAGCTCTGTAGACCAGGCTGGCCTCGAACTCACAGAGATCCGCCTGTGTCTGCCTCCCGAGTGCTGGGATTAAAGGCCTGTGCCACCACCACATTGCTTTAGATCACAACGGTCTACTCCAAAACTACCTCTCCCGATCAACAGTATACTTCTCCAGTGGGAAATTTCAGTGTCTGGGGGACTTCCTCTGAATTTGGCTCAGACTTCTCAAAGCCTCGTTGAAATGGATTAATAAAAATGCTATGTATCCAAGTAGCTGCAGTGGCAGAAACACTGCAGGTCCCCAAGCAGCGGCAGGCAGCAGGACATATGGTGGCAGGCAGGGGGCAGTGGGTCCCAAGAGCAGCGGGTCCAGGCAGGGGAGAGAGAGAGAGAGAAGCTGCCTCTTCGGGAGGGAGACGGAAAAGGAAGAGACTCAGGCTACAAGCAGGAAGATCTGCCTGCCTCAGCAGACAGGAGTTGGGGAGGGGGGTGAGTGGGGGGACTGGTTTGTCTCTTAAAGAGACAGGGCAGACCATTACATTCGTTAACCCATGAAACTCACCCACCACCACCCCTCACCACCCACCTGCATCCACCCCTGCTCACATGTCCGCAGCAGACTGGGAAGGCTGACCTGTGCACTCCTGCTCTCTCCCCTTTACCTTGTGTTGTCTGTAAACAGCTCCCAGATCCTCTCTCGCGGACTGAATTTCACACAGAATCTAGAGAACCAGACCTGAGAAACCCAGGGCTTGAGTAACCCCGACCTATCTTGAGGTGACATCTGGGGTAACACGAACTGAAAACCAGACAGCTCCGTGCCAGTAAGGCAGAAGAAGAGTGAATGGAAAAGGAATTTTTAAAAAAGTTTTATTTGATCACGTTCAACATTCCTGTATGAAAGAAAGTACTTTGAAATCACCTAGCAAAGCATTTTCACGTGTGCTTGGGAGGGATTATGAATAAATGTCGGGATTGTTGCTGCACTGAGTATCTGCTCTGTTTCTTCAATGTGTACCATTAGGAGCTTCTATTAATAGGAACTCATGTCAAGTAAGTGTCTGAGTTGGAAGGCTGAAAACACTTATGCCCTTCCTTTGATAAAAATAATAACATAAAACACCATTTATTTTGATAAAATGTAATTAATATGTAATAAAATCATATATTTATACTCTTTGGCATTTTATTCCTGGAATATGCATTAAAGGTACTAAGTCTTTAAATCTTTCTTCCAATATTTCCAAATAAATCACAGTTTCATGATAATGGATGATTTTTGTTCAAAGAAACAATTTGTTTTTAAAAAATGCTCTTTTCTCAACTCAAAATAATTTAATATATACAAAATGTTTAGTAAATACGATACATAGGCCAGTTCATAATTTCCAAATAGCTCAAGTTTTTTAAAGGCTCCCATTAATTCTTAACTTAAATATAATTAGCAGTACAATTACTACTCTGATGTTCTATTCCCATTTATCCTCCTTCAAACACAAATGTATCAGCATCATATGGATAAAAATGTGATTTTAGAGACATATTAAATATAGAGTGTTGAGCACTAGTTTTGAGCTTATTTAAGGAGGAAACCTTTTTATATTAAGAAAATACTTGTTATCATGAAGACAGTCACTGACTCTTTGATCACAAGCTGAAGATGCTTTGAGACCCATGATAACGTGACAGCGTTTGTGTTTGTGTGTGCAGATGTGGGATTAGTCTCAACACTAAACAGCGCTCGCTTGCCCATCCCTCGAGAGTCCTCTTACATGGGGGCATGTAAACTGTCACCATCACCGTTCTCCTCGTCCTGGGAAACGCTTTGTTTATCGTGGGTCGTTTGAAGTCAAGGGAAGCTGTGCAGATCAAGGAGACGGCACTGGTTGGTCTGCTCACACTACGCAGTAAATAGGATCAGCAGCTGCCACTTGGGAATAATTTCCTGAAGTTGGAGTTGTTGGGGTGGGGGTGGGGGAGACAGCCATCTCTAACAACATTCATAAACGTCTGGGAAACAGAGGAGCAGTTTCACTTGTGTCAGTATATTGTATATATTCCCTTCAAAATCCAGGCTGTAAGAGCTGGTTTTGTTTATCTGCTAATGTCAGTGTCTCTCCTTTTCTAAGAACCTCGGTTTTGCTTGAGAATTTGAGTACACATTTGCCAACAAAGGTCACATTGAACTAGACCACTGTGACATTCCAGTCTCTACACTTTTAGCTTCTTTCCGAATGGGAACCAGCAAAACTACTACAGAAGTCTGTCTGTCGTGAGGGTTTGGGGAAAGGTGAATACTTGATTCATGATTTACTCTTCATTTTTCCTCTTTATTTGCCTACAGGTGGGAGACCGTGTGGCCACCATGGCAAGGTCAAGAGAACTTTGGGGATGACAGACACAGGCCCTGACACCAGCCAGCCCATGGGCCAGCTCCCAGCCTCCTGCAGGTAGACTTTGTATACCAGAAAAAAAAATTAACAATCTACTGTTATTTACTTCCTGTTGGATGGAATAGGAAGTATTCTTAACTGAAAGATACTACTGATGTCACAGGCTGCTTAGACGTGTACCTTGTCCCAATGGTGTGGGAGGTCCTTCTGTGTTGCCTTTATTGGTTAATGAATAAAGAAGCGGCTTTTGGCCAATGGCTTAACAAAATGTAGCCAGGCTGTATAAGTAGAGAAGGCAGAGTCAGAGAGACGCCAAGTAGCCACCTCCGAGAACAGACAAGCCAGAACCTTGCTGTTAAGCCACAGCCACATGGCAACACACAGTTTAATAGAAATGGGTTAAATTAAGATGTAAGAGCTAATGTAAGATGTAAGTAGTCAATAAGAAGCTAGAGCTAATAGGCCAAGCAGTGATTTAATTAACACAGTTTCTGTGTGGTTATTTTGGGTCTGGGCAGCCTTCAACAACAAAAGTTGTACAGACTGAATAACTAATAGGGCTGCTCAACAATCAGCACAAGAGCTGTGTCAGGGCAACTCATCAGAAGGAATGTCAGGAACATTCCTTAAGCAGTCCTGTCTGCCCCTCCTGCTACTCCAGCTGGGCACTAGTCTGATGTTTACAGCTATGTGAGGAATTCCCAGGGAAAGTAGCCTTGTCCTCACTTTTTGAGAACTCCCTTACTTCCCAGACTTCCTGAAAGCATCATCTCCACCTGTGCTGGACTTTCCTTTGAGAATGTTTCCTTTGGTTGCAGGTGGAGTTGAACTCTCCCTTCCCCGGAACTCTCAAACAGGTAAAAGTAAAGGGCCGTAGTCAGTTATCATCCAGTGGACGCATTCACAACAGCAATTAAAAGGGTAAATGTGTGTGCTTTTGACCCAGCAGTCCCCATTCTAGGAGACCTATGATATCATGATCAAATATATCTGCACCTATACACACTTCAGACACAGTACTGGAAGGACTTGATGTGGATATGCCTTGAAGCCTCTTCCCTGAGCACCAGCCCTCACAGTACCAGAAGGTGCTAAGCAAACTGCAGAGGAAGGGAAGCAATCAGTCCTACCTACCTGCACTGCCTAGGAACTACAGGAAGGGCTGGAATGAAGACAGTCTGAAAGGTGCAATGAAATTGCGGATTTGTCAGGAGTGAGGTCTAACCCAGAACTGGTGGTGCCTGGATGTGCAGAGTTCAACTCAAAGATACATTCTGCTGCGTTAGCAAGAAGGCAATAGCACACGGGTGTCGCTAAGATACATTCTGCTGCCTTAGGAGGAGGGCAATAGCACATGGGTGTCTCTACATGCACTAGAAAGTTCAGAGTAATGATATTTGGGACAAGAAATAGTTTAACCTTATCATTTGCTTTTCTTCCCAGATTCTCCCCGCCCCAACCTCCAAGACAGGGTCTTACTGTGTAGCCCTGAATATCCTGGAACTTACTTTGTAGACCAGGCTGGCCTTGAACTCACAAAGATCTGCCTGCCTCTGCCTCCTGAGTACTGGGACTAAAGTCATGTGCCACCACTACCTTATCATTTTGGAAAGAGAAAATGCTCTTATTCTTCTGACAAGTGCTGTTTTTTTTTTAAAAAAAAAATTAGGAGTGGAATTAATAAATCAAATTAATTAAATGGTACAAACATCTTCCTTGTATCTTTAATTTTTCCTGTTTCATTAATGCATAGTTATGCAGAAAATATATAAAAGTGTCCTGAGATAGAGAAAAAATTACTTATAAAGCTCATTATACCACCAAGAAGCTAGTATTTTAACAACTTTACTTTCCTGGTTTAGATGTAGTCTGTTTTTCCCTTTGAATACATTAATTTATGATAACATCTCATAATGATGAGCATTTAGTATAAGTTTCCTAATATTTTGTTTTACTATAAGAAATCTAGACACATGGAGTAGTGGGGACCAAGGAGATAGCGGTGGTACTTCAAAATGGGGTTCACTTGTATGCTGATCAGTCTGTTTGTCAAGGACTGAACTATGTTTTTAATGAAGGTCACCTTTCCTCTATAAATGTGTCTACCCTCTCTCCTCACAACGATGGAGACCATCACAGAAAACCACACTGGGCATGACGCAAAGATCAATAGATACATCTACAACACACTGCTCCAGCATCTGTTGTTTACGTGGCATCATGGAAGGGGACAGAAAGATCCAAGGGCCAGAGGACCAGGAAGCCTGCTGTGAGAAGGTCTCTCCTAGAAATGTCTGTCTAAATAAGTCCTGAACAATGGCAGTGTCACTGACATGTGAAGGTGGGGAATTTTTGCATGCTCCCATATCTAAAAAAAGAACTATGGGCAACTAAGAACTTCTAGGAAAAGGAGAAGTAGCCCCTGGCTGGCATAATTCCCCTTATTGTTTGTCCAGGGCAGCATGGTTATCCCTGAAACCATATACACACAAACAACAAAAATGGACCCAAAAGAGTGCAATTATTATACACTGTGCATACATATACATATATATGTATGTAACGAGATAACTGAAAAGAGAGGCTATCAGCTTGGAGGGAGAGTGCCTAGGAGGAGGTGCAGGGAGAACACTGTTCTACATCTGTCTCAATTGAAAATTTTACAAGTTTAAAAATTAAAAGGAAGAAGCCTAGTGAGGATTAGGAAGATTGTAGTAGAAGGAGCTGGGCCCCTTGTTCCATCCTGCCCAGCTAGCTTAACCCCTGAAATAACCACACAGAAATTGTATTAATTAAATTACTGCCTGACTCATTAGCTCTAGCCTCTTATTGGCTAACTCTCACAGCTTGATTAACCCATTTCTATTAAATCTGTGTATCACCAAGTGACTGTGGCTTACTGGCAAGATTCTAACCTATGTCCGTCTCAGGGAGGAGATTCATGGCATCCCAACTCTGCCCTTCTTCTTCCCAGCATTCAGTTCTGCCTTCCCTGCCAACCTAAGTTCCTGCCCTATCAAAAGACCAAAGCAGTTTCTTATTCAACCAATGAAAGCAACACATAAACAGAAGAATCTCCTACACCATTTCCCCTTTTCTGTTTAAACAAAAAGGAAGGCTTTAACATAGTAATATTATATCCAACAGTTATCAAACAAGAATTACACTTACAATATTTATATGTATTTTATTTTTTATTATAACTCAGGAAAACTATAATAATAACTATTCATTCTTCAACTCCATCAAACACTCCAGAAGGATATACTATTACCTAAGTAAACAAGAAGTAAGCAACTTCCAAAACTCCAGAAATGACAGAGACATCTCACTGCCTGTACAGTCACCCAAAGTTTTTCTGTACCATTGGGGCATCTATCTTCGGCCTTCAGGCCCATAGTATCCAGCAGACATTTCCATAAAGCAGGAAATTTCAAAGACAGTTCAATTACTTCATTTTGTATCCTGCAGAATATCTCTCAAACTTTTTCATGAATCAAGAACCCCAAAGGATCATCTCACCTTTAGGCATGTTCAGCAGTCCTCTCTCTGTGGGTTCTTTGTGTCCAGTTTATGCAACAGTCCAGGCAAGAGCAGTTTCTTGCCCAAATGGCTAGCCAACTCCATAAGGAGTCTTATAGATGCCCATCTTCCTCTTGAAGTAGCTGGTGCTGCCAGGAGCAGATGTGTCTCATTGTCAAGAAAAGTCCTAAGTTTTTAAAACATTAAATGCTATATTCTGTAGTCTTTGAAAGATATGAAGAATGCCTATCTGAAATATATCTATGCACATCTAGAAAATCTAACTAGCATGACTACAAATTTGACTATTATAGATAATTATTCATTAACAACCTATATTTTCTAATTATACATTACATTTTTAAAATGAACTACACAATCACAATACCTTAATCAAGATCAGAAATACATATAACAAAATTGATCTTAAACTTGTATCAATAAATCAAGATTTATACCAATGCAAATTACTCATATCTATATTATATCCCCCTTTAAAAGTAAAAGAACATTTATAAACAATATTTGGGGAATATAGGCAAAGTTTTTTCTCTCCAAACTGCTTCATGCTATATGGGGCGTTGTTAATCAGGTCTTTCATGATATATCTGTGTACTAGGTTCTTTTCAGTCAGCAGTTGAGCGAATTAATTTTCTGAGCGTATTTACAGCAACCTTTCAGAAGAGCATGGTCTATCATACCATATTGGTCTGGAAGCAATCCACAGGGTCTTATCTTCTGTGAAAACAAAAGAAGAACCTCTTTTCCAAAGCACCATATCCTTGAGTCCATATTCTGAAGTCAAGATACCTTTATAATATACATGTTGGTTTAGCTTGGCAGCCCATATAATGAAATGTCTCTCTTTATCTAGCTCCTTCACAATCAAAAATATCAAAGAAAACACAATAATACACATAATCCATGCTCTCTGTGAATTTTCCATTTTTATGTAGCTTATTTCTCTTTACTTCTTTTAATCTATGGCTATCTATACTCTGTCTCTTTAAAGACTTTACCCTTTCATTTAAAGCTTTAACGTTATTTTACTCTTTATTTCTTTTGTCTTTTAAGCCTACTACGTACCTTTATTCAACAGTGTAACCCATTTAGAGGTCTTTTATGTCTGAATCTGTCCTATTGTGAATCTGTAATTCTTTACTATCCAGGAGCACTTCTTAAAATGCTAAGAGCTTCTTAAAAACTTTAGCTTGAGCCATGTAGGGGTAATACAGGTACCACCTGTTCCCTGCCCAGTCTAAACCTTAACTGTGCTGTTATTATGATAATTATGACAGTTCCTGCCTGAGATCGGTACAGTTCAGCGTGGCAGAGCCACTCCTGCCTCAGAGCCATTTGGTGTCCCTGAGCCGTGCACAGTTTCAGGCACACAGCCCTCCACATTGCCATCAAGCAAACCATAGCACTTTACTAACAAACACCATTCAAAAGCTCTGTCTCCTGCAAAAGCCAGACAGAGATCACAATGGTGGCACAGCCCAGAAACTGGTATTTCAAAACTGCCACTTTCTAGTAGACCTGATCCTGCTGCCTACCCAGGCAGGAAGAGCTGAGCCACGGGCATGATCTCAAATATTTTTCTCCCAACCCTGAGTGGGCACACAAACATCCAGGCCCACAAATGCTCCATAGCTGGAGTCCGCACCAGTGGCAGGGCCCCGGAAGCCTTGTTTTAAAATGGTGCGGCTTTTTTCCTCCTGCAGCTGCTGAGTCAGGAAAATTTCTCTGCGGCAGCCTGCCAGCAAACAGCAAAAGGCTGTGTTAAACTCTGTTTTATTTGTGTTTAAAATTAAGCTCTCTCGGGTTTTACATGGATCCAGATCACCACCTTGAGGCACCAATCTGTAGTAGAAGGAGCAGGGCCCGTTGTTTCATCCCGCCTGGCTAGTTTAACCCCATGTGGATAACTGCATCCACAGAAAGTCTGAGAAAGCTTGAGAAGGAATAGAGTAAAGTATGTTTTCTTGGTAGCAGCAGTTTCTCAGGTCTGCTCTGCTTTCTAGAGGCAAGCAAGCATTCTCATCTAAGAGAGGCTTCCTGACTCAGCTTTAGCTGTAAAACCTTGCGGCTCTTTGAAGAGGTCCTGCCATGAACACTTAAATAGTGTTGATGAAAAGCTGACCTCATGCTTTTCAGTTTTCAGTGATGGCTTTCTGGGCCATCCTGCCAGGGCAAACTCTGACTCTTTCAGGCAGGCGGTCCAACTATGGATCATTTGAGTGTGGTTTGTGAGCAGACTGCTGCAATTTGCTTGCTGGCAGGGACATTGAAACGCTATAGAGTTGTGGCAATAAACATGGTTACAGCCGGTACCTCCATCATGAGGCTGGAATCACAGAAAGCTAAGAAATGGGCTGGATCCAGTCATCAAAGCCACAGCTTTAATCCTACCCATATTGCTTGGTAAATTAAAGATTCATGTGATCAGAGAAAGAGAGAGAGATACAGTAAAGAGAGGTTCAAAGATGAAGAAAACCTCTAAATGTTTTACAGTGTGTTAAAAATATATGCAGGCTTGAAAAAAAAAGGTTAAAGTCCTTAACATAAAAAAGAAAGAAAGAGAGTAGTTGGCTGTGGTGGTACACACTTTTAATCCCAACACTTGTGAAACAGAGGTAGACTGACCTCTGTGAGTTCAAGGTGTGATAGCACACACCCTTAATCCCAGCACTGGGGAGGCAGAGACAAGTGGATCTCTGTGAGTTCGAGGACAGCCTGGTCTACAGAGGGAGTTCCGGGACAAAGATACACAGAAATCACGTCTCAAACAGCCAAAAGTTAAAAGAAATAGAGGTTAAAATAAAGCCACGTAAAGATGCAAAATACACAGAGAATCTTGATACTGTATGTTATTATGCTCTCTTTGAATTGTTTGAATGTTGAGGAAGGAGCAACAGCTGCTAAAAGATATTTGTTTATAAATGCTGCTGAATTAATCCAAGATAGGTATTTTGAAAATACCTTGACTTCAAAATTGAAGTCAGAAGGTATGTTACTTGGAGAAGAGATTTTGCTTTTATTTCTGCAGGAAATGAGAGGCTGTGGATTCATTCTGAGTTAAGAAAAATCAAGTTTGATCAAGGAAGACCACCTGAGAAATCTCTGGTAGGAACAGATAGTCCAGATGTCTAAGTTCTACATGCAGAACAGATTCAAGACTGCTGCCTGAGATGATCAAGCCTCACAGGATACTCCAATCAGGACTTGATCATAATTCTAAATTTTCTTTAGGTACCCATAAGATTATCAGCACCCTCAACCAGCAGGAATTTGCCCAGAATACTACGCCCACATTCCCAAAAAATGGATTATGAATATTTTCCTCTGGTTTTTTAAAAAAAAAAAACAGAAGGGAAAGTGGTACAGAATTATCTGTATTCTGTCAATCATGTTTTAAATAAATGCTAATTGGCCAGGCAGGAAGTATAAGTGAGTCAACCAGACAGGAAATAGAGGCAGGACAATGAGAACAGGAGAATTCTGGGAAGGAGGATGCCCATTCCTCCCAGACCACCAAAGAAGCATGTTGTGACCTGCCCTGCTGAAAAAGGTACTGAGCTATGTGGCTAACATAGATAAGAATAATGGGTTAATATAAGCTACAAGAGTTAATAAGAAGTCTGAGCTAATGGGCCAATCAGTTTATAGTCTTATGGAGACCTTTGTGTGATTTTCTATGGGACTTTCCAGTTGTGGGAACTGGGCAGGACAGAAACCCCCAACAAGCAGGCCCTCATGTTAACGAAGATAATCGATAAAGTACTTGTTATAAAAGCATGAGGGCTCTTGTTCAGTCCCCAGAACCCAGGTATGTATCATACAAACAAACAGAAAGAAAAAAGTCCTGGAACGGTAGCCTGTGATGGTTATCCCAGCAGTGGAAAAACACAGACAAGAGGGTCCCTGGGGCTCACTGGCCAGCCAGTCTAGCCTAATCAATGAGTACAAGTAGAGATCCTGCACCGACAAACAATGTAGATGATACCTGAGAAATGACATGCAATGTTGACCTCTGGCCTCCACATGCACATGACCACAAAAGAAACGCAGCCATGGAAATCATAGTGCATATGCTTAAACAAAGGTGTTCCATTTTTTAGAAAATATCTCCCTGCTAATCATATTTTAATAAGCAAATGCATTTGGATTCTTTTCTAATATTCCTTAGGGGAGTACGATTCTTACTTGCCTGGTTCATTACTCTTGGCAAGCAGAGCATGGAATGCAACATGAAGAAAGTTGAGTTGAATATATGGATAGCACTGCACTGAACTGAGCAGACATTATTCATGGAGCCCAGAGTTGAAAAGGCACCAATCTGTAAGTGATGGCATTAAGATGTTTAGAGAAGACACAGGCCAAGACTTACCTAGAACAACCACAAATCTACCCACCACTCCCAGTTTGACTAGACTGGACAGTGTGACTTTAAATGTAGACAATGTAGACTGTGTTTTATCCCAAAATTTACAAATTAGCAAATTGGTGTGTTTCTTGTATAGCATGGATATGCTAGTACATTACCATCCTAATACATGATATATAAATATATATTTGTATATATAATTGTTCTTATTAGGTATCAGACAATAGTACAAGCTCTTTTAGTATTAAGGTAGTATATTGAAATACTATTTTAATTATGAGAATATTGGTCATAAAAAAAAGAGAATATTGGTCATTCTCATCTTTCTACAGCTTATTTCAAATGTAGAAGGCCAAATTAAGTTCTTCCTATATATTGACTCAGTTTACCAGTTTTAGACGCTATGGAGAAACTGCTCCTATTAGTTCACAGCCACCCACCACCACCATCACAGCACCATCAGGGAGACAGGAAAACACCATACAGATGAGCAGGGGAAACAGAGTCCAGACTGCAGAACTTGTGGGAGACAGGAGATGAATGGTGATTAGCAGTCAATACCTTCTGCCCTTTAGTTCCAAGTGACTTAAGTAGCAAGAAAAATAAGTTAGGTAAATGAGGGTGACAATATAAGATTTTTAACCAACAAAGATGTTACAGGAGGCGGTGACAACACACCCCATGCACTTCAAAGACACAGTGGGTTAACCTCCATCTGTGCTGCTGGCCTACTGGGCAACACACACCTCCCTCTTCAGGAGCATAGTCTAAGTTGTGACCACCATGAGAGAAAGCAAAACTGAGCAGAGGTGAGGAGGGAGCAAGCTGCCTGTTCTCTCCTTTCAATTTCAACAGTCAAATAAAGTCGCCTCTTCTTCAGCCCCAACACCATGTGAGGGTGAGGATGGAGGAGGGAGTGTTTGTGCAAATGGGACTCATTTACATGAAAGAAAACACTAGAACTGGGTGGAGAAGACAGGCTCCCTCTCTGTTCACTGGGGAAAACATTTCACCCATTTCTCTTACTTGTATACATACTGTTGCTTTTGTTAGGAACAGGCTTTTGAGACAGAAGGTAGCTTGTGCATGCCCGAGTCACTGCCACAGGACACATCCCATCTCTGCCAAGCACTTGACAATGTGTCTAGAGACCAAAGGTACACAAGCTCCCAATTTAAAATTTTGTTTGGTGCCTAGACTTTCTTTAAATTCACAACATTTACAGTATGTCTGGAATAGAATCTTTTTCTTAGGTTAGGTTGCTAAGGTAGCCTATGGTACTGCATGTACTTCAAAGTTCCCACAGTGTGTATCTTCCTATTGAGACGCCTCTGCTTGTTCTTGTAAATAAAGCATCTCTTCAAAGCGCCTGTCAAGCACGTTAAACAACATGTATGAGTGCCAGCAACGATCCCACCCTGATGAGGAAAATGTCATCAAAACCCATTTTACAAAGAGAAAAAGAAAATTCAGAGAGATAATTTTAAAGGCAATGCACAGGTCGGGAATGGAAAGCAGTGCTTGAACCCGATCGCCCAGTTCATGCAGGCGTCCTACCATGATGGCTCCATAGCATCTGTTATTCGGGATAAG
Source organism: Myodes glareolus (assembly GCF_982192425.1). Classification (NCBI taxonomy): domain Eukaryota; kingdom Metazoa; phylum Chordata; class Mammalia; order Rodentia; family Cricetidae; genus Myodes; species Myodes glareolus. The sequence continues at coordinate 69,059,687 of NC_142041.1, read as the reverse complement.
AATGCCTTGTGGATGAGACCATGGTTTGTATTATTCTTTTTTCTTCTGTCCTTGACAAAGAGTACAATGTTCTGTGCCAAGAGGGTATTCAGTAACTGTTAAATAAATAGACTGTTGTGAAGTTTAGACTTGGGGAATGCAGAGGATGCAGGTCTACCCTGTGAAGCCACAATATAAGAAATTAAGCCACAGAGGTCTTCAAAGGTTGAGTTTCCATATTCAAACAAACCAACAAAGTAACACCCTGTGCATAATTTCAGCCCCTACTCCACCCTACCCCCATCCTCTGCTACCCTTTCTTCTTCACCAGGGCAGCCCTGCAAATAGTCAGTGGCTTTGACATGAATCACACTGGTTTAGCTGTGGTAGGAGTCAGCTGCTGCTCCTCCTGGGACCTGAGACCTGAAGGAGCAGGGATCAGGGCTGGGTCACAGAGCTGGAAAGATTTACAGGAAGGAACTGCAATAAATAAAATACCACATTGATTTATTAGTCACACGTCAGAGAACAGTGGCTCAGGGCATGGGCTCCATAGTCGTATGGGCTGAGTTTAAATGCACAGAGGCCAGGCCTGCTAGCTATGTTATGTCTCCACTTCTTTACCTGTAAACCAAGAATGTGCTAGTTCACTGTCTGTGAAATTACGGACACAGGCTGCCCACAGCACCTCACATGGGAGCAGTGATTTGAATACTTTCTAAGCTCCAGAGACTGTCCTAAGTTTTTAAAAATCATCAGGTTTGATATTAGAATACCTTGTTGACACATTACCAAATGTTAAACAAGACACTCTGGTGTCCCACTTTCCAAAGGACTCTTGAGCAAGGATAAACAGCTAGGGGAGATTCTGACACCTACCGGAAGAGGCATACAAACCTCAGTAACCTTCCCCAGAGCCTACCCTGCTCACCTTGGTGCTGGGGACTGAGTCCCAGGTGAATTCTTGTGTTCCATATGCAAGCAGGAGCCATCATTGACTGCTTCTTTAGAAACTAGAAACACCACTTTAGGATCAAGCAAGTTCAGAACTCTACAACTAAAGCCATTTTTTCCTCTGAGCAAACTCTCTTTCAGTTCTGTGGCCTCAGCAGGGTGCTTCTACAGTGGGCTCCATCCCCCTGGGCCGAAAAGAGTTCTGTCAGCTAGCTGACTGCCCTGGAGGGGGTGCTGAGCTGACTGCCCTGGAGGGGGTGCTGAGCTGACTGCCCTGGAGGGGGTGCTGAGCTGACTGCCCTGGAGGGGGTGCTGAGTTAATGTCCTGGAGGGGGTGCTGAGCTGACTGCCCTGGAGGGGGTGCTGAGTTAATGTCCTGGAGGGGGTGCTGAGCTGACTGCCCTGGAGGGGGTGCTGAGTTAATGTCCTGGAGGGGGTGCTGAGCTGACTGCCCTGGAGGGGGTGCTGAGTTAATGTCCTGGAGGGGGTACTGAGCTGACTGTCCTGGAGGGGGTGCTGAGCTGACTGTCCTGGAGGGGTGCTGAGCTGAGATGGGTTTTTTCCAAAGATAACTGATTTCGACTCTCTTGAAATTGACTGCTCTCCAAACAAAGTCAACGTATTTGTGGCTTTTCTCTTCCCTACTAACAAATATCCAACGGGAAGTAACACAAGGGAAGGAGAATTTATTTTAATCGCATGGTTTGAGGACACAGTCCATTGCTGGGAGAAAGGGGACATCGTGACAGGAACAAAAAATAAGGCAGCTTGTTCACTACTGGGTAGATAAAGAAGCCAAGTGAGTATGGTTAGAAGTAGGTTGGGCTAGTACCCTGAAGCCCCACCTACAAGAGACTTCTTTTCTCTAGCTAGGTTCTACTTCTTGTTTCAACAGTGTTGTCCCCAAACAGCATCAACAGCTAGGGACCAAGGATTCAAACACATGAGTCTATGGGGGAACACTTTACATTGCTACGGCTAAATGATGAGCCAGCAAGTAGGAGAGCTGTTTGCCCGCACCCATCAGCGTCTGTTTCCTGCGGGAGGCCCAGACCCAGGTGGAACACAAAGGTCCCGAGACTTTCCCTTGATGCAGGAGAGACCCTGGCATCAGCCTCCTTTTCTCAGAGACTGCGTCAGGAAATATGCTGAGAGCCAGTCTACCAACACATGCTTTCTACTGAGGGCCCCGCTGTGGGTTTTCCACAGTGTGTGAGGGGAATTTGAGCTCCAAGTGGGTATGACCGCGTGCTGTCGCTGAATGCCGCTGAATCGGCTGCTGCCTAACCCCAGTTACCGTGTTTTGAGAGATTTTATAGTCACAAAATTAAATGTTGTGTTAGAAAAGTAATCACTTTTGAAGACTAAGATAAATCAGACAAGATAAATGAGATTTTACACTGCTTTCCCATCTGAGATCACTTGCTGGCTTGTATCCCCCATGACAACTAAAAACCCTTCAAGCTGCAAAACCACAATTTCTATTCTGTTTCTAACATGAAAGCTCAAATGGTGAGGTCAGGCACAACTTAGTAAGGCAGAGGACGTCTAACCTGGACTGTAAGCAAGGCAGTCAGTTTCGTATTCTAAGGTTTTTACTGTTTTAAAGATTCTTGTTTCTGCCAACACTTGAACTCTGTTTCTTTTCCTTGGCATATCTTAGATTGACATCCCTTACCTGCATAACTGAGAATTAATTTGACAAAAAAGACCCTGGAGTCGCTCCCAGAGTAAACAGAAAGCAAAACAAGCAGCTCTGACCTAAATGACGAAGTGCCTCCTTGTGTGTTGTGACTGAGGTTCACTATCATCATCTCCCGGCTTGCACTGAGCTAAATGTGACAGCCCAACACCTCTCAATGCCTGAGGACAGTCTGAGAAGTTACACAACGTCTTGGGTTGGAAAGGCAGAAGAAACTGACTTTCAATTGCAGATCTCATCATGACTTGCTTCTAGATCATAGATAAGGTACTTACATGTGACTTGAATTTTCCCATTTGTGAAAACCAGGAAGGAAATGGCACTAAAGTGATATCCACAGTGACAAGATATTTAGTGAGCAAGAAATGCAAGATACCTGGTAAAAACTGTCTATTTGTGGATCATCAGGTCAGCTACAGAGTGTCTCAGTAGCACTTTGGTTTTGTTGTTGTTGTTATTGTTTCAGTTTTGTTTTTGTTTGTTTTGATTTTTCGAGACAGGGCTTCTATACAGCTTTGGAGCTTGTCCTGGAACTCACTCTGTACATCAGGCTGGCCTCAAATTCATAGAAATTCACCTGCCTCTGCCTCCTGAGTGCTGGGATTAAAGGTGTACTGGGATTAAAGGTGTGTGCCACCACTACCCAGTCCTACACTTTGAATTTTTAAAAAAGGTTGATTTATTTGTGTATTTATGTACTCCAGGTGAGTTTGTATATACCATATGCATGCAGGAGCCCGGAAAGGTCAGAAGAGGGTGTACCATCCTCTGGAACTCATGCTACATGCAGTTTGTGAGGCACTATGTCGGTTCTGGAACCCAACCCGAGTCCTCTGCAAGAGCAGTGAGCACTCCTAACCACTGAGTAATCTCCAGCCTCAGTGCTTAGTGTTTTTAAGACAATCCACTAGACATAGTTTGATACAACAGGCATAGAATGAGCAAGTTTGCTTCCCAGAATCCAGTTGAAGAAGTGGGATGTGTAGATTAAAACCTTTGCTTGCTCCCTTGAGCATCAGTTAGCTTCAGACAGGTTGTTGAGGACACTAACTGTCTGGTGAAGCTGCCTTCTCCTTCTCCTAGAGCTATCAGAGCCTTTGTTGCTCTGCCATCCAGACTATAAACAGAATGCACAGGTGTGGTATCCTTAAGGACTTGGAGAATGAAACCCTGGGTTAGGCTGCTAACTCTGTCACACTGTGTGTTGCACATTTTCAGTGCACACGTGAGTCACTTGGAGGGAGCATCAGAGCCCTCAAGCTTTCACATCAGACACCGGATGCAAGCAGGGGCCTAGGCTACCCACAGCTCTGTCTGACGTGGCTACCATTTGGGGTTTTCACGAGCCTCCTTCTCCTTACTCTGCCGGGCACTCCAGGTCAGGAAAGATGCTGACAGCAGGTGTCTCCGACCTGTGGAGTCTAGCACATGACTCTTGGGTACATGCTTTTATTCACAAACTAAGAAGCTCCTCCAAGACACTCTGTACTGAGATTTTAATTGCACTGTCACTATGTGCCTGCATCATAAGTCACTGAAAATGTGACCGGACTTAATCCCCAGAGCCAGCCTCCCTCCCCAGATCAGTCTTCTAATCACACTTCATGTCTCATTAGCCCCCCCAGGGGATTAATTATGAATAGCACAAGCTATTCTATGCCTCAGGCAATCCTCAAGGTTTTGAACCAGAGCCCTCTGCCAGACACCAGAGACAAAGTCTAGAAATATGCTTTATTATATCACATGAGTCTAAATCTTGTTCTCTTCATGCTTCAGAATATCCACCATTCCTTCCCAGTCACTCACTTTTTAAACATTAATTTGGAGCATATTAGGTGTGGGTTTTTTTTTTCTTGTAAGGATTGGGTAATGGAAAGAGAACGTTATTTCAAGATACAAATATCCAGAGAACCGCGGCATTGGCTCAGATATTCATCTACTTTTTGCTTTGGCACTGATTGTCTCTTCCATTTTCCTCCACCCACTGCCAGCCCATTCCTTGTTCTTCAGCCTGTGCCTGAGCAAAGACTAGTCTAATTAGCTTAACCGATTGCCCCTGCTGCAAAAGTCCCTTGTGTCCAGCTATGGCATCGGGTCACAGAGTTGGTCCAGTCAGTGGTCACATCCTGTCGCAATACAGCCTAGGGTCGCTTACCTGAACAGGGAACTAACTATGAGCAGGCTAGAAGGACAGTAGCGTAGCGAAAGACAGACACCGTACTCTATGTGCATCTCAGAAAACTCGCTAAGAAAGGCAGCACAGCAGGAAGAAGGAAGTCTCTGCTTGATTTCCTGCTCTGCTCTCCCTTCTGTTCCCATAGATCATCTTCCTCTACTGGGGGACCGAACCCTTCTCCAAGCTCCGGATTTAATCTTGTCCATTGTCACTCAGTGGGGTAAATACTGATTATTCTTTGCTTGGAGTTCAATAAAATAAATCTTAATGCCAATCTGGTCCATACCTCCTACCTTACTTCTAGTAATTAGATTTTAGTTTTTTTCTCTGGAAGCTAATGCCTGGCCCTATAACTCAAATGCAGTAAGCACTTGATCATCTGCCCCATTCTGCACACCAAATAGGATCTGATGATGCATTGGCTTTAAGATTCTCCCTGTTTCCCTTCCCTCAATCCTATATACACCAAACATGATCACAATCGGTGCCATCGTAAAGATGGGAATGGATGAAACAGCTAGACAGGTAGAGACAAAGATGTGTGAGATATAACACTTACTTTCACACACATTCTGTTTATGAGCTGCTGAGACACGTACACACACGCTCTGACATCTATAATACAGAGCAGTGCAGGGAAGTACTGTGTAATGAGGTAGACAGTCGATGGCACAGACATAAATAAGAGGAGACCTCTGCTAGCGAGAATGACCAAGGTCAACTCCATGTAAATGGGGAGGTGTGAATTAGGCATTAGGGTATGGTTAGCTTTGAAGAACATAAATTAGAGAGGAGAGCGCAGATAAAAATGCCAGTAAAACCTCAAAGCAAGAAAGGGCAGTGGATATGGAAGCAAGAATGAGAAAACCAGTTTACCCAAAGAAGATTTGGGAATAAGATATGGAAGGTGAAGTAGGCTTCTATTCCTCCTAATATCACAGTGATAGTAGTGATACTTTGACCACCGCGACAGGACACCTGACAGAATAGCCTCAGAGCGAGAGAGATATGTTTAGTTTCATGGTTTCAGAAGTTTGGTACATGGTCCTTGGCTCCTGGATTCTGGCACCCATGATGAGAAAGAATATCATGGAGGTGGGAGCCTGTAGCAAAGGCCACTCCCATGGTGAACAGGAAGAGGAGAGAGAAGGAAACAGAGACCAGGTGTGGTAGTTTGATTAAAAATGGCCCCGTAGGCCCATACATAGGGAGCAGCACTATTAGGAGGTATGGCCTCACAGGAGGAAGTGTGGTGCTGCTGGAGGAGGTGTGACCTTACTGGAGGAGGTGTGGCCTCACTAGAGGGAGGAGGTGTGGCCTCACAGGAGGAAGTGTGGTGCTCCTGGAGGAGGTGTGGCCTTACTGGAGGAGGTGTGGCCTCACTAGAGGGAGGAGGTGTGGCCTCACTAGAGGGAGGAGGTGTGGCCTTACTGGAGGAGGTGTGGCCTTATTAGAGGAGGTGTGGCCTTACTAGAGGAGGTGTGGCCTCACTGGAGGAGGTGTGGCCTCACTGGAGGAGGTGTGGTGCTGTTGGAGGAGGTGTGGCCTTACTGGAGGAGGCGTGGCCTCACTGGAGGAGGTGTGGTGGCCTTGCTGGAGGAGGTGTGGCCTCACTGGAGGAGTTGCACCCTCACTGAAGGAGGTGTGGTGCTCTTGGAGGAAGAGTGGCACTGGGGATGTAGATCTCAGGTATTCAAGCCTGGCCAGTGTCTCACTGTGTCTTCCTGCTGCTTCAAAATGTAGATCCACTCTCAGCTACCTCTCCAGCATCATATCTGTCTGCATGCTGCCATGTTTCGCTTCCCGCCGTGATGATAATGGACAAAGCCTCTGACAGTCTAAGCTAGTTCAATTAAATTATTCTTTTATAAGAGTTGCATGGTCACCGTGTCTCTTCACAGCACAGAAATCCCACTAAGACACCATGTACAACCTTCAAAGATATTCCATGCCCACCCTCCAATGCCCTACTTGCCTCAGCTAAGTCCAGCTCCTGAACTGTCTATCATCTCCCCAAATAGCACACAGCTGGGGACCAAGTCAGCACAGGACCTGTGGGGGCATCTCATAGTCAAACTGCAGCATCCATATGTCCCAGAGTTACTTTAATTGAAAAGGTCAATTGTATGTTTTCAGAGGAAAAAAGTTAATTATTAATATGGACAAAGAAAGCAATTCTGAGATTGTTTAAAACTGGCTTCAAAATGGAAGAGTACAGTATTTTCTTTCTATTTCTTAAGTGACTGAATTTTGTTAGATATTGAGCATTTCTTGAATATGTGACTGGAAATGCATCAAAAGAAGAGAAAAAACTGTTTGAAATTGCTGTTGTGCTGGCTCTCCAAATGAAAATAGCATCTACTGGACTCAGCTGGCTCCTTGTGCGTACAAGCAAAACAGCCCCCATGCTCTGTTTCTTTTCTCTCCAAGAGAAATTGGTCTCCCAGAGCCGTAGACAGCTGGCCGGCATCTCTTCTGCCTGCGCCACATGCATGCTGGGCTCTGCAGATTATTACCAGCGCCAACATCTGGCTCTGCTTGCCTACTTTAAACAGAGCTCCATTTTTCTGTTTCCAGAAACAGGAAATACCATGTGCTTTCCAGTGGAATTCGGGATTAAATATTTCTAAAAGCAACTGCTGGGTTTACAAGACATCTTGGAGTGATGGTTTATTTTACAGCTTTTTGCCCACGGGAATTCTTTCTGTGTGAATTGCTGTGAAATTTCCAAGGCCCCTTGTTCTTCTCTGAAGCTGGTCTTTTACCCTTACTTTCCCCTAGAGGCACACGGGTGAGACTTCACTATGACCTGACCACCAAGCAACACTCCAAACACCAGTTTTGATACCTATTCAAAATAGGAAAGTGATTTCTGTCATTGTTCCACTTTGTCTGTTCAGTGCCGGGAGGCTTAAACCCAAGGGACCTTGTGCATGTTCGGCCAGCACCACTAAGCTATAGTCCTTCACGCAGATGGGAGGATTGGCCACTGCCACGTATATAGGACTAAAATAGGAACCTCATTCAAGCAGAAGAGAGCGGTACGAACAATGCATGTCCTTCTATTTCTAAAGCACGACCCTAGCTGCAGGCTACTTTCTCTCCCTGCAGTCTTTTGTCCCCATGTAACAGGACTGACCTGCACTGCCGAGATGGTACAGGACTGGAGGTAGAAGAAACTAATTACTGGGAAAGATCAAAAAGGTGGGGTTTGAGGAAGATGTGTAGTGGGGTATAAATGACAGAAATGAATCATTCACTAAAAATTGATTGTAGTTTTGGGTGACGGAGATCGCACCTTTTACCTGAAGTTCTTCTCATTTACTACATAAACCAGACGTGATGAACAGGGCTGTACTTTTAGCACTTGGGAGGTGGAGGCCGACTGATCCAAAGTTCAAGGTCACCCTTGAATACGGGGAGAGTTTGAAGCCAGCCTGGACACCCACCTTCTGATCCTTAGCTTGGTGTATTACAGTGACGTGACAGATGCAGACCAGACATGAGCCTAGGCCGACTCTGCCCCAGGAGAGGAACGCAATGAGTCTCTGAGGTTGGGGTAAGTCAGGAAATGGGGATACCCATAATATAAAGACAATTCTGAAAACACTCTCTGCTTTCACCTTTGTAAAAAACTGTCTCTTGCTGTCAGAAGTTTTCTTCCTCCCAACAGAAACTATCAAATCCGTAAGCCCTGCCTTTTTTAAACTCTGCAGTAGTAAGGCACATGACACTGAGTGCCTTTAGCAAGCTTTTCCTCCAACGGATCCTTCTGCCCCCATCTGCCTACCCTCACAGCAAACTACTCTAGATCTGAGCACTTGTGGTTCCCTTTGTCAGGGCTTTACAGAAAGTTCCAAAAGCAGCTCAGGAAACAAGATAGACTGCTAACCTGAGCCCAACCAGGGATTCAGTTACAGTTTCTAGCGACACCGTTTGCACTGTGCGTGTTCAAACCCTGCAAACTTGACAATCAACTGTGCCCAGAGGTCAAGTGTAGAGTTTCCTAGCAAGCTTTTCACCAAGAGACACCCAAGTTCTTTGCTTCCAACTCTGACTCAGCCTCACCAGTCACTTTGAATCCCACCCCACCCCCACCCAGTTTTCTCATCTGGATAGTCTCTGTGGGGGTAGGCAGAATAGGAGATTTTCATGTCCAAGAATCCCGTTGAGTAAAAAAGACCAGAAAATGTAATTAAGAAAGGTAAAGAATCTTTCAGTCCAGATTCCTGAACTCAGAGATCATCCTGTGATTCTCAACAAAAATAGTTTAATTTTAAAGAAAGAAGGAAATCTATCCTGGGTACAGCTTTTTGAAGGAGGAAAGAATAGATTTGTGCAGTTGCTAAGGTCATTGGATGAAGAAATTCTCAAAGAGCATGCTCTGCTGGCCATAAGGAATACAAATGTCAGAGAGAGAGAGAGAGAGAGAGAGAGAGAGAGAGAGAGAGAGAGAATATCTGTTATTCTTATCACATAACAACAGCAGCTAAAAAGAAAATAAATTCAAAATGCGACATGGTCAATATTAAGATTCAATCAATACTAAGGCAATATTACATGTTTCATGTTTTAAATGCCAATAATAGTGGCTCAAAACACAATGACAGTAGATCACATTAATTACTTTTTTTGAGCCATGAAGTGCTTGAAGTCAATAATTACCACCCAGAAAAAATATTTTAGATGGAGTTGCTGGGACGTTGGTAAACTAGAATAAATGTGGGTTTGTCAACTTACGGGATTTAGAACGGCCTAAGCGAAACATGTCTGGCATTTCTGTGCAGGCATCTGCAGAGCATTAACCAAGCAAGAAAGAGCTACCCTGGCTGTGGGTGGTACCATGCCATAGGCTAGGGTCCTGGAGGGAAAAATGGAAAGAGAAAGAAGAGAAAAGAAGGGAGCTGAGCGCCAGCACCATCTCTCCTGTGTTCTGTCTGGGAATGCAGTGTGTTCAGCCGTCTCATGCCTTCCCCACCATCAGGGACTGTACCCCTCAAACAATGACCCCCAATATCTCTTCCTTCCTGGACTTGTTTTTATTTTGTCACAGCAACAATAAAAGTACAAACATGGGGTTCTTTACCTAGAAGTCCCAACATGGTATATTCTACTAATTTCTGGTTTAATCAAAATACTCTTATTGGGAAAGCTGGACCAGGGGCTGGAGATGCCTCTGTGGTTATTGGGAAAGCTGGACCAGGGGCTGGAGATGCCTCTGTGGTTATTGGGAAAGCTGGGCCAGGGGCTGAGAGATGCCTCTGTGGACTCTGGGAAAGCTGGACCAGGGGCTGAGAGATGCCTCTGTGGTTAAGAGTACATCCTAGTTTTCAGAGGACCCAGGAGCAATCCCCAGAGCCTACATTCAGCAGCTGACAAGTGCCTGTAACTCCAGTTGCAGGGGATCTAGGCCTTCTTCTGGGTTTCTTAGGCATCTCCGTACATATGGTGCACATAAACTCACACAGCACCACCACATACAGATGGATAAAAATAATTAAAACATTTAAAAAACTTAACCAAATTTATAATCTATGGTGTAGCAGATTCCCTCATTCTAAAGGATTTGTCCTTTTTATGAACTCATTCATTTTTTCATTTTATAATCAAAAGAGATTACAGTTACAGTAGGGACAAGCTGACCTCTGCAGTAGAATATACAAAGATACACTTTTTTCTGTTCTGCCAGCCAGCTCTCATATAACCACATGAAGACTCCTTAGTAATTATAAAAGCTCAGCCAATAGCTTAGACTTGTTTCTAACTAGCTCTTATAACTTAAATTATCCCATTTATATCAATTTACTTTCTTCCTCATGGTTTTATTACCTCTATCTCATTTTGTATGTCAGACTTTGTCTGGCTGGCTTCTCCCCATGTCTCCTGGTGACTCTACCCTTCTTCGTTCCGGTGCTCTCTTCCTGCCCAACTATTGGCCATTAAGCCCTTCATTAAACCAATGAGAGCAACACATATTCACAGTGTACCAAAAGGTTATTCCACAATAACACTTGCTTCTAGAAGTTTTCAGACTGGGAGTGCAGTCTATGCATTAATCATGAGAATTAGCTTTGAAACACATTTGAGTTCTCAATGCAGATCCTGATATGAACAATTTGGAAATGAAAACTTATCTCCAGTGAGTAGTTTGGTGAAAGGAGAAAGAAATTGAGTCTGGAGAAAGAGGCCGAGACTGGAGACTTCCCTTGCCAGAATTGGTGCTTTCTCCTCAATCGCTCTTCCTGGGTAAAATGAGGATGGTGCTTGCTCCCGTCCCTGGAGGGCACGGGTGTTGTTCCTCTAAATCCCCGGCAAAACTTGTGCTGTGTAACTGCAGGACTATAACGCTCTGGAAACTGCATTTTGCAACCCCAATACCCAAAGCTGTGAAATTGGATGGGTAAAAAAAGACATATTTCCTCATTAGAAAATAAACTTTCTAACTCAAAGTTTTGGCAAAGTCTTTAGAAACACATGGAGAGTAGATGCAGAAAGCATTTTCTTTACAGATTCAAATCATTTCCTTAGGGTTACCACAACCCTGCCTGCCATCTGAAGCGTGCGTCCACCGGATCCGTCAGCTGAAGTAGAGTGGGCTCATCTTGTTGCTCTGCCACAGCCCTGCCTGAGTCAGGATCTTTCACTCAACCTGAAGGTCACTGATTCAACTAGAATACCTGGTCATGGAGCCCCAGGGATCAGTACATCTCCACGTCCCCAGATCTAACATTACAGGTGTGTGTTTCTACATCTGGCCTTGTAAGTGAGTTCTATAGACCCAAACTTAGGTCCTCGTGTATGTGAGGCGAGCACTTCACCAACCAAGCCCTCCAGAATGTGTTTTTGATGCATGTAAAATAGATACAATAACTTTTCATATCTAATTTAGAAGATCATTGTAGGAATCAATGATGTAACTGTGATGGTTAATTTTGTCAGATTTCCAAGATTTAGAGTCTCTTCCGAAAGAAGCCTCTGGGTGTGTCTGCAAAGGTGTTTCCAGGGAGGTTTCCCTCGGTGGGCAGGGCCATACCGAGGGTTGGAATATTGGAATAAAGCCGAAGCATCCCAGCACTCATGCCGACTGCAGATGCAGTGTGACCAGCTGCATCACACCCCTGCTTTCTGCACCATCGGAGACTGGACTCTCAAACCATGACTCAAAACAATGGCTTCCTTCTTTGAGTTGCTGTTGCCAAGCAATTTGTTAAAGCAATGATAAAAGTAACTAATACAGTTTGGTAGTGAAATCCAGTTTTATAAGCTCTTGAGTCAATGAGCTTCTAACTGAGACAGGAGGTCAAGCCGGATGGATCCTGCATTCTTAGCCCCAAAGTACCTTTCCACACTGAAGAGTGGGTCAAAAATCTCCCACACACTCTCCTCTGCAACACAGTAACATTCCCTTCCCAGTCCCTGCTTCCTTTCCCTTGTCATGAGCGTTTTTTTTATCTAGCCAACTTCACACTCCCTTTAAAAGTGAAACATGTGTCCAACAAAGGAACTTGTGGATGTTCAATATCACCCGTGCCTTGTTTTCCTGTTAAAGAACTCTTCAGAAACTCGCGCAGAGGAAACCGGGTGCCTTAGACAAAGGTCTGGTTGGTTTAGCAGTCCTGAGTGCCACATCTGGTTATGTGTTCCTACAACGTCTATCCTCAATTTCAGGGTGTGGGTGTAAAAACAAAAGTCGAAGCCAACAAAACCACTGTTAGATTTATCTACAGCTGGTTACAGGCAAGATTCCAGGACCCCCACCCCTACCCGCTGTGCCTAATGGCTAACTAGAATCACTGTGGATGTGCCTTGGAAATTTGTTCTCCTGAGCTAAAGGCTCTTCCCGCTGATTCCCAAACAGACAAACACTTCAGAAGCTGCTCCTGGTTCTCTGCCCTCTAAGTGGCAAGGATGCGGGGCGGGGGAGGCTTGGAGCACCGGTGTCATCTTGGACTCTATTGGGACGGAGATTCTCCCATCCTACAGACCCTCTGAGTCTGTCTGCATGGGAGGCTCTGTATTACCAAACCACCAGGAGATTCCGTGGCACTGGCAGCTTGAGGAGCTTCGGGCAAGGTTAATTACAACCTGCATACCTGGGCTCCACCTCTCGTGTCTCCTGGGCTTATTTGGGGGGTGTGGTCGGGGCAAAAGGCTCTTACAAGCTCCTCAAGTTCTTACAGTACGTACCGTCAAGATGAAAGAAGGTGTCCGGCAAATTGCAGCTCTTGGGGGTTAAGCAATCACCTGAGTTAAACTTGGCCTATGTGGGTTGTCCCGGGACCCTAAAGCAGTTCCGATCCACTGCCTTTTACGAGACGATGGGCTCAGGAGACAAACTCCGGTCACAGAGCTTTAGGTTATCAGCCCCAGTTGCGAGCCTCTAGCACCTGCCCCTGCAGCAGGCGGCCAAGTTCGCTTCGCGCCCGGCCCCGCCCACCCTGCTCGCTCCGCCCTACCCCGCCCGTTAGCCCCGCCCCGTGACGTGCCGCAGCAGTCGCGAACATGCGCACTGGGTCCCGCGCGCCGCTCCTCCGCGCTGTCATTCTCCGCGGCGCGCCGGCCAGTGCGGACTACGGTTCCTGCCCGGCGTGCGGGCGCCGTGACTGCTCCTCCTGAGCGGACTGGCGCCTCGTCTGCAAGTCAACGCCTCCCGTTCGGGGACTCCGTGGCGTCGCATTCCCTCGGAGCGGGAGACACTCACCTGGAGCTCGGAGCGCAGCTCTCAGGGGCTGGCGGCCGCTACGGCGCTTGCTCCGGTCTCCGGCGCAGTCCGGGTCGCCCCGGCCGCACGGTGTACCCGGGAGGGTGCGCCGCCCCGGGCGCGGTAGAACCGAAGCGACAAGGACCGGGCGGATCCTGCGCCCCCTGCCACGGGCCACCGAGGGCCAGCCGGGCTGCGCGCGGCGGAGTTGCTGCGCTTCTTAGCGCGCCGAAGCCCCAGAAGACCCCTGCCTCCTGCGAGCCAGTAAGTTGACTGTAGTTTCTGAAGTTGCAGGCAGCGTGGGAAGGACAGGTTTTATTCCTGTCATGTCAGGCCGAGGTGGCACCTCCTGTTAGCCCGGCTACAGCAGGAGGAGGGAGTGCTGGGCTGCAAAGGAGGGGGGCATGGGACTCGAGGCTGGAGTCCAGGGCTGGCTCCTGCGTCTGCTGAATGCGCCAGTTGGAAATGTGCTAGGAGAGACAGGTGCTCCGAGGGCATTTGGCCCGCCGCTAATTGCACATTTTCATCTCCTTGATTCTGCACGGCGTGGGGTCAGCGGCATCCGCCGCCTCCATCCTAAGAGGCTCTGCTGACAGCCCCTCTGAGGACTGGCACAGAGATGAGAAGCTGAGATGTTGCTGCTCAGGCCTGCAGGCTTTCTGTGCATCCCACTTCACCCTTCCCCTAGGCAGAAGTTGGCAACCTCCCATAATTGGAACCTAGTCCTTTAGGGAAAAACAACTTCTATGTCAATTGAGTGTTTTGTGCTCCAAGGCAGAGAAAATGAGAAAAGAGATCTGCGCGCTTTAATTCATATGCTCTAAGAATGTGGGCAAGTCTCAAAGAAAGACATTCAGATGATGGTTGAGTTGTCCGGCATCTCTTATGTAAGCCTCCTGACCGGGTAGCTTTGCATTCGTAAGGGCTGCAGCTGTGTCTCCACTCCATTTGTTTCAAGTCCAGCTTGAACCGTATTTAATGAAAATGTTGACATGATATAGCGGTTTGTAGTCAGAAACCGGGCAGTCTTTAAATTGGAGTGTCTTCTTTTAATGGGGAGCACGGGAAGAACTCGGTGTATTTTTCAAGGCAGTTCAAGGAATTAGATACATAAATCATGCTTTAAAACACCATACATTGTACAGAGAGCATGCTCAGGATCCCCTTAGAACACATCCTCTTTTGTTTTAGGAAAAGTAGAGACTGTTCGTGCAGACAATTGTTGAGTCTGAAAGTTAAGTGCACTGATGGGTTTAATTATCCTAATAAACAAAGAGCATGGTTTGTAGGTAGCTGCAGTGGCCTACTTTTAAGGGTAGAAATCTTTAACCTTTCTTTCTCAGCTGCCCGCTAGAGATTCTTTTAAAGCAGAGCAATGCATTCATGCCATTGATGTTAATACTTGAGTTGATTGAATTTGTAAAAGGAATTCTTTGAAATACCATACAGCCCTGCTGTGTGGCTGATAGCAGTGGGTATTATAAAAAATGATATTTAGAGTACTGACCATAGAAGGTGTTACATTAACCAAGTGCTCATGTTGCCGCTGTTTTGTGATTTGTATGTATCCACAGAGAGAAAAGGGTAGAGAGAAAAAGGACATACATGAATTTTGATTTGAAATAAACACTCAGGGATGTGAGTCCACATAAGGTTTATTTAGATGACCTTTAGAAAGAGGTGTGTACATATTAAGGTGTTTCAGTGAAAAACACAAACCAAGATGAACTAACTAGATACAGGCACCTGATTTAAACAGTTTTTATTTTAAGAATTCTAAGAAAAAAGAAAGGTTTTGTTTTAAAAGTTAAAAAGCCAGTCAACACATTGACTTTATAAGAGCATTGAGTGCTGACGTCTATAAGAAATTTTGGCCAAGTGTGGGCATCAAACAGGCTAGCCTATTGTGTCTAGGGGTCACATTACTGTCTTTGTTGGGGGCATTGAGTCCGGGCAAGTTACAGTTCTGTGCCTCAGTATCCCCATCTGTAAAATGTACAGATGTACAGTGTGGCAGTAGCTCCTCCCTCACTGTGCTGTGTGAGGTACCTGCTGCATGTGAAGGTGCCGAGCTGGTGTCAAGTATATTGGGCTGACTTTGGGGAAGAATGTTGATTGCTGTCCACAGAAGCAGGCCACAGTCTAACGGAGTGAGGAGGCTGGCATCGGGCTCACTGCACCAGTGGCACCAGTGGTGCCTCCCTGGTACCTGCAAGGGGGCTGCCTTGTCTCGGCGTTAGAGAGGAGGAAACTGATGCTGAGATCAAATAATAGCAATTAGAGCTAGCCGGTTGGAAACTGTGTTCTTCCCCTCTGCTGCCTCAACTTGCAAGCAAACTAGATGAGTTATTGTCCTCTTTGTCCATGGGAAGTTTGTTTAAAGTTTAAAGTATCCAAACTGCCGGTCCTTTTCTCCACGACGGGAAGCTATTATCATCCTCATTGTTAAATACCAGGCCCTGGTTGCAGTCCCCTTTAGTGCTAGTGTGAGAGAGGGAGCAAGGTGTTTTTGCCTCCTGGGAAAACTCTTATTCTGCTGTTATTTCTTTCTTCCCTGCATATATATATATATATATATATATATATATATATATATATATATATAACTTGCTGTAACTTGATGCTTCATACTTTCATACTGGAGGTTGACGCAGTCAATTCTGCCCCCTGCCTGTCTGTGTAGCTGCCGCGGTGGCACAGAGTCAAGTCACATTGTCCCTGAGCATAGGCTGGTGTCCATGGGGAACTCCACTCAGGCAGGAATGATACCTTGTGCTTAGCTTGGGCTCAGTGTTCTGAAATGGAAACCATTTTTCCATCACAGCTATAAGCACACTTCCTTCAGTCTTAGTCAAAGCCATGGGAAGAAGTTGTGGGGACTCCATATGAGCCATCTTGGTTTGAAATACCTGTGGGCTGTCGAGCTTCTTCCCCGAGTCCTAGGTCTATAGTGACTGAGCAGCCGTGGTACTTCTGTGAGTTTCTTAGGTTCACCTCAGTCATCTCTTTCTGACCTTTG
This sequence comes from Myodes glareolus, assembly GCF_982192425.1. Taxonomy (NCBI): domain Eukaryota; kingdom Metazoa; phylum Chordata; class Mammalia; order Rodentia; family Cricetidae; genus Myodes; species Myodes glareolus. The sequence continues at coordinate 69,043,156 of NC_142041.1, read as the reverse complement.
GCCTTTATCTTCTAGACACTAAAATCTAATTGCTAAAGAAAGTTCTTAGGGAGCGGACTTCCCCAGGTGATTTAATGTTTAATGAAATCACCACTGAAAGGTTCCACCCACTTGTCTCAAGTCAAGCCTCCCAAGAGTGAGCTGCCAGTAGGCAGCTTCTGGGAGCCTGGAGACACACCACCACAGCTGCAGTGTGCTGAGAAGAACTCCTGCTGCCAACCGAGTCATCTCTCCAACTCCTGCTGCTGCTGTTCCAGCCTCCTTGTCAGAGGCTACTCACACCCATTGCCTCCGTCGCCTGTTCCCTGTTCCCTGTTCCGTGTTTTCTGGTCAAGTGTCTCCCAAGAACATGTCTATAACTTGAGCTAAGTCTGTGAAAATCATTTGCATATGGTTGTTTTATTTCCTGTCTGTGTGATTTCAGTGGATTTTCTGTCTCCACTTTTAAATCTACAAACTTCCCCCGGACACCCGGTTTTCTTTGGCTGTCAGAAGGGCCATGTACAGCGTGCCGCCGTACCACCCTCCATCCGCCCTCTTGATTTACTGAAGCTAAACAAGTTTGGTTAGTGCTCGGATGGGAGAAGGTCTGTATGCAAAATCCGCAAACCAGTTTTAGTATGGATCTAAGTGGATAAAGACCAGTTGCTCTTCTCTGTTGCCATTTCGCCTTTGACTTTTCACTTTGTATTTGAGATGCTGGGAGTTGATTCTGGTCTTAGCTCCTGCACTGTATGGAGCCTTGGGAATTCTGCACGTTTGTGGTTGTAGAAGCAATCAGTTCTCGCGCAACATGGCAGAGATTACACCTCAGGGCCAGGTCTTTGCAGAGTTCAAGGCCAAGGGGTGGGCTTGAGAGAAGACAACCTTGCACTTGATTTCTCTGGGCACTTTTCTGGTCCCTACTGGCCATCCTTTCTGATAAGAGCTGGAGTGAGTGGCCAGAGGGGAGCACCTGCTCTGTGTTAGCTGTGGTGGCGGCATTGTGTCCACTATTTCCCTCCACCCTCCACTAGCCTTCTGGGCGGTTCCTGTATTATAGTCTTTCCCAGAAGCAGAAACGGGCCCAGAAAGGTCGTGGGTCCAAGATGACATTAGTGAGTTTTGTAAGAAAAAGTAGAACTCAGAACCTTTTGGTTTTCCCACAGAACATCCTCCTGCCTCTGGGGTTTGGGCCATTGTGATAAGTCCTGTAGCAGAAACGTTCTTCTGCTCTCCGGCACCTTCCGCCCCCAGCTGGGGCTGGCTGAATAGGAAGTCTTTCTGTATGTTTGTCGAGATAGACCTTGATTTATGATAGATCTCAAAACCCACATTTCACTTTGCGAAAAAGAGAGCGAAAGCTACGTGTTACTTTGTAAGGAGTACGAAAGCTTCCGGTGACAAGGCAAACTTGCTTCATCTGTGTTTGGGGTCAGATGTTTGCGTCATTGTTCTTAGAGAAAGGAGAAGTGGAAAGGCCTAAGATTTTTCTCAAGTGTTTTATTATTATTATTATTAATCTAAAAATCCCTAAGTTACAACAGCAGCTAACACTCTTGGCACGGCTATGGTTCTTAAAGGGAATGTACCCACACATCTAACAAATAGGTTCAAATGTGTCCTCTCTAAATAAGAGCATTGTATCCAATCTCCCATGTCTGTGACTCCATGCCTTCCTGACTCCAGTCCGGAGAGACAGCAGAGACTCTACACCCCTTCCCTGAGATAATGCCTCTGTGGTGGTGTGGGGGCAGTACAGAGGACAGACAGACAGACTAACTGCCTAGAAGTCAGCCCAGCACATGCCGGGCCAGCGCTCTGCCACTGCATTGCACCCTCAGCCCATTTCTCCTCCATTCCACATTGGAACCAACATCTTCTCAGCTGAAGTATCGCTGGAACATGCAGGCGTAGTGTGGATGGCTTCTCAGTCCCTGCACAGGGCTACAACACTGAGTGGTTTTCAAACCAGCAAGTGATTAAAAACTTATTTTAAAACTGTTTTCTCTTTTCTATACATAGCTCACCAGGGGACAGGAAATTTGAACTGCATGTGCCCTTTATTGGGATACAGAGCACTCCAGCCCGTGAACTGGAGTCTCGGAGTGGACTTTAAAGTTGCTGGCAGCTTTATTCCGCCCTCTGCAGTTGTCCAGGTCTCCAGGTGGCCCAGCCCAGCAGAGCGTACTGGCCCTTTATCTGCAGGTGGTGCTTTCACCTGCCTGCCTCAGCGTACGGAAGGTGTGCCGGTCAACACTGCCAGCACAGGCTGCTGTCACCTGTCATCCTGCCCAGCCAGCCTCAGGGCTGTGTATTTATTCTCTGAGGAATGAAGAGTGACCGGATGGCTCCTCGTGCAGCTGGGTTCGTCTATAAATGACTCCATCCATCACTGTTAAGGCCACGCCAGCCCTTTGCCTCTAACATGGACCCTTGCTTCTTCACCCAGTGGTGTTGAACATGGGAACATGTCTAAGTGAGTCAGAGGCGATGGAGCCACAAAACAGATGTCTTTTCTTTCTTCTTTCTTTCTTTCTTTCTTTCTTTTTCCTTTTCTTTTCTTTTCTTTTTTTGCTTTTGGAGACAGGGTTTTCCTGTGTAGCCCTGGCTGTCCTGGAACTCACTCTCTCACTCTGTAACCAGGCTGGCCTTGAACTCAGAGATCTGCCTGCCTCTGCCTCCCAAGAGCTGGAATTAAAGGCTGTGTCACCATTACTGTCTCCGAAGTGACTTCCTGCCGTTTAAAAGAGGGCCAGTTGCGAACACGGCGATGCACGGTTCCCCTCACCCTCTGCACTCAGCCCTTGGGAACTGTACCCAGAGTGGCCTGTGATTATTCACATCTGAAAAGAGCTGGGAGCCTCTGGTTCACACTTAACCCATCACCAACAGCTTCTCTGCATTTTCATCAACTTCAGTGAGAGTGATGTATATTCATTTGGACATCTTTATCAGATACATATTTTAGGAGATGAAGTGTCAGGCACAGGGATATCCTACTCCATAGAACTGTCAAAGAACTAACTTAATAAAAAAATAAATGAAAAACTTAGGAGTTAAAAAAAAGAAAGAGTAAGCATATGGCTTCCCTTCAGGAAGCTGTGCCTGGCCTGAGTCTTAAGTGATTCTGATGATGTCACTGAGTCGCTAGTAGACTGTATGGCCACACTTGGTGCTGCAGTGAGCTTGAGCATGTCACGCTCTGCTCTTTGGGGACTGGGAGCTGAACTCTGGGCCTCATCACACTAGGTAAGCACTCTGTCACTGAGCAATGTCCCCAGTGTTCTTTCACCTTTCATTCTGAGACAGGGTTCGCTAAGTTGCTCAAACCGGCCTGAATTCATAATGCAGCCCAAGTAATCCTCCAGCCTCAACCTCACAAGTGACTAGGATGACCAACCAGTACTCCCAGACCTGACCGAGGCTGTTCTTTTAGAATACCTGGTGTATTGTATCAACAAAACAGATGAGCTGGGGGACAGAAAGGGAACGCCAGATTTACGTCCAAATTCAGCCTGGTAAGGGAATAGACACTGGGGAGAGGCGGAGAAGCAAGGAGGGCTCCCTAGATGGCTCCGCTCAGATAACTGAGGAGACAGAAGTGCCTTTGGTGTTGACAGTGAGTGCTGAGGCTGGAGCATTCCACGGGGGAAGAAGTTAAGCTGTGGATTTATGCAGAGAGACACCAGAGGGGCAGCAGAGTCTAGAGATGCGATGCAAACTAACTGACTTTGAACTTCAAGGCAACCACCGAGCTACAAATGAAGGGTTATAGTTTATTTGCAGTTCATTAATGTGTCTAGTCTGCAGCGCGTCTGAGGTATCCTGGTCATAATGTGGCTTTCAGTTTGTTTGTTTGTTTGTTTTTAGAAACACGGACCTCATTGTATTATAGATACCAGTATTTGAAATGGTTATCGAAGATGCTGTCTGCCCGAGAGAATGTATGGGATAAGAAATAAATAAAGACAAGGCCACAGAAGCAAAGGGTGGGATGGGAAGGGTAAGTGAGAGAAATTTCTGACAGAAAAGTGGCAGGCGCCAAAAGAGCAGGACGAGGCGCTTGGTTGAATGGGAGCCTGGGGACACAGAAGAGAAGCAGAAAGATGCCACAGAGGGCGCGTGCCCTCCCTTCACTGCTGTCTGCGCTGGAGATGGGGACTCTTCTCTTGTGCTTTCAGCTCCTCTGCCACTGTTTAGACTCTGGCTGGTAGGAGGTAAAGTGACCCGCAGAGCTGGGCCTGGGATCGACCTACTCAGGATCGACCTACTCGTGGTAGTGCGTTGTCACGCTTTCGCTCATTTCTGTCATGGTCTTCCATGGGTTAATTTCCCTCTCCGTGGGCAGAGGAACACAGCCACTCGGGAGAGTGGAAGGAATGGGAGGAAAGCTCTCCTAAGGCAGAAAGCACTGGGTTCTCCAAGGCAAGCTCTTCCCCTTTTGCAAACCCTGAAGGAGTGCACGGGAAGGGGAGTGGAAAGCAACCCAATGAGAGTTTATAGAAGTTGGGTTTTTTATCACGAATGGTGCCATCAGGGAGCTGACACCTTTGTCCCATTATTTTCATAGTGTAGGGCTCTCTCTGCCCATTGGATTAACTGAAGTACTCTGTATATAAAATTGCATGACTTCCACTTGTTTTATGAAAATAGACCTTATTATATTGTAGACAATGAGGAGCATTTATTAACCGTGAAGACAGTTGTCATTGCTGCCATACGTAGCAGTCCTCAAACACTTTGTCCTTTCATTTTTACCCCTTCCTCCCTCCCTGTCAGTTACTTCTCTCTCTCTTTCTTTGAAATAGGGTTTCCTTGTGTAGCAATCTCTGACTGTCCTGAAACTCACTCTGTAGACCAGGCTGACCTCAAACTCGCAGAGATCTGCTTGCCTCTGCCTCTCGAGTGCTGGGATTAAAGGTGTGTGCCACCACCACCCGGCTGCAGTTACTTTTCTTAATGTGGTGGCCAAACACCTGATAAAAAATAATGTAGGGTGTTTTTTCTTGAAGTTTAAGAAATGATGCAGTCTGCTGTGGTAGAGATGCCACGGTGCCTCACAGTCTGCTGTGGTAGGGATGCCACGGTGCCTCACAGTCTGCTGTGGTAGGGATGCCACGGTGCCTCACAGTCTTCTGTGGTAGAGATGCCATGGTGCCTCACAGTCTGATGTGGTAGGGATGCCACGGTGCCTCACAGTCCGTTGTGGTAGGGATGCCATGGTGCCTCATAGTCTGCTGTGGTAGAGGTGCTACGGTGCCAGGGGGGTAGCTGCTCATTTGCATCTGCAGTCAGGAAGCCAAAGGAGGACAGGAAATGGAGTGGAGCTATAAAACCTCAAGGCCCTCCCCCAGTGACACACTTCCTCCAGCAAGGTTTCACTCCTTCTCAACAGTGCCCCTGTCTTACTGGGGACCAAATAATCAACTCTGAGCCTACAGAAGGAGCATTTATATTCAAATTACTACACTGCAGTATAGAAACTGGAAATGTGAGAAAGTCCCAAGGTCTGAGGGGGAGACCCAGCTGCTAAATGATAAAGCTTGTTAGACCCAAAATGAGCTGTTCTGACTTCGAATACCAAGTTCTAATGGTTCTGCCCCATTTCTTTGCCATTTGTTACTGAAGGACAACTTGGAGGAGGGATGGAATGCTTAAGTTCTCTTTTTAAGTTAATATGCTTAAGGCATCAAGAGTAGGGACTGTTGTTGGCTAAATCCTCTGTTTGATGTACCAAAAGTTATTTATGCAAATATATCTACTTAACCTGGGGGGAAATGTGGGTTTATTTCTACAATCATTTTTTATTTATGTGTATTGGTACAACTATTAGAAAGCATCTATCTATAGAGCACAGAGACCTACTAGTTAGGTTTGCTCTTTGTCTACGGTAGAAATGTATTTACTATTTACTAATTACAGTGCCTACTGTGTATGAGGAACGTGCGTTCTGTGTGTACAAGTATTTCAGACAAAACCCAGTCAAGTTAAGTTTAAACTATTGAATTCCTTGAGAGCTCCAATCATTTGAACCAATATAGCTTATTTTGGTTTGCTGAAGCAGGTTTATATTTTACACTGACATTCTTTTACCTAAGTGCTACAAGATGATGCAGTGTAAACCTAAAGTTGCCAGTTTCACAACTTGTATTTTGGTTCTGAATATTCTAAAATTTTAATTTCCTTAATTTTGTTATTAAATTCTATGTAACTACATATGTACAGTAATGTTTGAGTCATGAAACAGACTTGTACTCTCATACCTATTGAAACAAATTTATGATGTTGCATTTTTTATTTCACATACACAAACTGTACCCTAGGAATCTGCTACCTGGCAATTTCCAGATGGAAACAATTTTTGGCAAGTAGCAAAGGCTGTTGCCAATGCTATCCCAAAATCTTAATTTCAAGCTTCATGGTGCCAATTTTGCATTTTAGCTTCAGCAGAAAAAGTTGAATCAAAAGGGGCTGATGTTCCTGTGACAGTCAGTGGATTGCTCAAAAGGGGCTGATGTTCCCGTGACAGCCATTGGATTGCTCTTTCGTTGCTGGTGCCATTTTTTTTTTAAATAATGAGACATTCATAAATTCTAAAATGCTAATAAAATGTTGGGCAGCCATCTTCGTTCTGGTAACTACTTTTCTACACAGTGGTACACTAGCCTTAATCTGTTGCAGTGAGAAATTACAGTATAGGCACCTGCAAATTTAAATAACAATAGAAAGTATTATGGTATTTTACATATGATTTTATAATAATATGTTAAATAATTCAAATGAAGATTAATTTGTTCATTTCATGCCTCATGTGTTCCAGTTTCACCCGGATGCAGATACTGTAGTCCAGAGCACAGAGCTGATTTCTGTCCCGGTAACGTGACACTACCCTGTTTCACACACTCAGCAACACAAACAGTGAAGCTGGATTCCTCACTAATATTCATATGAGTGAATTATACCATGTGCTATGAATTTTCATTCCCCCAAAAAGGAGTAGCTGCATTTTCTTTCCTTTTTTTCTTATTCTTTTTGGATTTCAGTCATACATTTTTATATTCGTTATACTTGACATGATAGAACATGTCTAAATTAGTGATCTAATTTGAATACTACAATTATATGCACAGTTGAGTTTGAGTACAGTGTTTTTGCATAATGTGAATGGTCTGTCTGTTAGTGGATTTAAGAATTCCACGCTTCCAACTTCAGAGTCTTAAATCTATATGCACTTACCAAAAGAATCACAGGAGGAAATGCAAACATTTTAAGCCTATTTGGTTGTTAAGAATTAACACATAAACCATCTACAATAGCTTTTTTATGTTCAAGAAAGTAACAAGAAATATAGAATTAATTGAAACCTAGAGTGGTATTCCACATAGTGACCAAGTTCTTGGTATCAAGGTTAAAAGCACACTTCTTTGTTATGCTAAGTGATGAATAAGGGTGTGTTAGAAAAGTATTATCATGAGTTCTTAAAAAATAACTGTACGCATTTGTATAGTGTCTTTGACTTTGTTCTCTTGGTTATGTTGGCCAAAATGCACATCCTGAGTTTAAACATTAGCTCTGTGTCACATTCAGAGTCTGCTGGGTGTGCTGGCACACACCTGCAATCCTAGCACTCTGGAGGCTAAGATGGTGGATCAGTGCAAGTTCAAGGTCAACCTGCTCTACACAGCAAGTTCCAGGACGGTCAGGACCATAGAATGAGACCTTGTCACAAAAAATAGAAACAAAACCCACACACACTCAACAAGAAAGTAAATAAGCTTTATATCTACAAAATATAATCGGAACTAAAATGCTTATAGAATCGTGTTAAAACAATTTGATATGAATAACAGCTTTTTGGGCCGAGTTCTAAGATGATAGGGACAGAGTCGCTAAACATTGCAGTCATTGAAAAAATGGTGATGCACAATGTATTCACCTTTCTCTTAAATTACCTTTCTCTGAAATTTAATGGTTTCTCCCTCTGCAGTTCGTTACCTTTCCAGCCATGAGTTATTAGCTAATAGTAGCATGCGAAAAGCTGAATTATTATAGATCTTTCGTTTTAATAAATATTCAATGGCATTTTCAAAATTGTTCTCGGAGATACAGTTCATAACAAACAGCCCTGTGATGGCTGAGCCTGCTTCTTTCAGACTGTCCCTAGCCAGAGGGCGTCTGGCATTTAGACCCTCTGGACTGTATTTTCACAGCTCCACACAGCCTAAAACTGGCGGCCTTGGACTGCCAATCCTTTTACATCGCCACAGTTACATGGAGAATAAAGGAGAATAAAGAGAATTTCTTACCTTTTCTTTTCATAATCCTCCAATGTCTGACTTTAGAGGATCATCAGCTACAAGTTGTGTGCTTTCTGTACTCTATGTACACAAGACAGGCCTCTGTGGTGAAGAATTGTTTAATGATTTCTTTAAATTTTTTCTTATGAAGTGTGTGTGTTTGTGTGTGTGTGTGTGTGTGTAATCACATTCACAGCACTCTTGTGGAGATCAGAGGACAACTTTCAGGAGTTGGTTCTCTTCCTCCGCTGTGAATTCTGGGAATGAAACTCAAGCCGTTAGACTTGCACAACAAGCACTTTTTATCCGCTGAGCCACTCCCCTATGCTATGGTGAGGAATTTATGTTCCAAAACGTCTGTGGTGCTGAAGTTGGAAAGCTGTCTATAGTGATGGAAGCGCCTGTTTCCTTTTGCTTTGCACTTTCTGTGCAGCTAGAGAATGAGATGGTTCCCAGGGGAGGGGCCTGTGTTCAGTGTGATTACATAATGCCCACCGTGGGTTCTCAACACCGAGGCACAGTTTGCACCCCACAAGTGTGCGCTCTCCTTGCAAGAAGAACCATAAATAAATTTTAAATTTAAATTAAGTAAACTTTAAATTTTCTGTAGTTCATGCTGTACTTTGAGGAAAGGAGGACGAATTAGGATTATAGACTTCATGGCTAATTATAGTGTGATATCTGGAAGTCATCATGTTCTCTGTCTACAGCGAGTACGGGCTATTTACAGACACCAGTTCTCATTTCCCCTAGGTATTCAGGGATAGGCAGCACTTCCTGTCTTCTGTCCCATTTCAGGGCTATTAGGCTGAAATGCTAAGAAAGTTGACACAAAGTGTCGCCTTTGAGATGGAAATGCCAGTGTTCAGCATCTTCTGGAGGTCCAATTTCTGTACTGCCAGAGGAGTCTGTAACTGAAGCAGGTTGTGGTGTTTAGGAAGCTCCAGAGCTGGCAACCTGTTGTCCCAACTGAGCTCTTCAGTTCCAGCGGAGCCCTGTGCCTGTCACATGCCTCCACGCTAGAACTCTGTGCCTGTCACGTGCCTCCATGCTAGAACCCTGTGCCTGTCCTGTGTCTCCGCGTCAGAACCCTGTGCCTGTCCTGTGTCTCCGCGTCAGAGCCCTGTGCCTGTCCTGTGTCTCCGCGTCAGAGCCCTGTGCCTGTCACGTGTGTGGCTGTCGCGTGTCTCATGCGGGAGTGGAGCCCTGTACATGTCACGTGTCTCCACGTCAGCACCCTCTGCCTGTTGTGTGTCTCCATGCCGGAGCCCTGTGCCTGACACGGTCTCCACACTCTCTACTGGTCCTGGCAGCCATGAACCTTTACTGTTGGCTTTATATCACTTGTCTTTGTCTGCTTCACCTTAAAAACCAACAAACAAACAGAAACAACAACAGCAAAAAAGCACAACAAAACTCTGGGCATCTCATTTGGAATGTGAATTTTAACTTGTCATCTTTCCCACTGGCCATGTTTCCTGTGGCCTTTCCATACTGTGTGGCTGTGTTCATTACTGTGGAGGCGTACAGCCGAGGGTTAAGCCTGCATGCAGTGCTGCGAGAGTGGACCATGCGCCCGCCTTTCAGCTTCTCTCTGCTTTGTTCCTGCGGTCACTAATAGCACCCTCTCGCCTATACTCTTCACCCTGTGAATCCATCGAGTAAAATCATATAGAAACTGTTATGCTGAAGTCAGGTAGATGCCCTCATGACGGGATTCAAAGGTACTAGACTGAAGTCAGGGAGATGCCCTCATGACAGGGTTACAAAGGTGCTAGGCTGAAGTCAGGGAGATGCCTTCATGACAGGAGCTACAATTGTACCATCTCTGGAAAACTTGCCTGTCTGGAAGTTGTGCAGAGAACAACTATCCATGTGTCAAATGTCTTTTGGAATTCAGCTTTTCCACTGAGCATGACGATGTATGCCCACATGCTCTTCACCCAGGAGAAGGAGGCTGAGGAGAAGATCATGAGTTTGAGGCCAGTGCGGGCCCCGTAGCAAGACCCAATCGTAAAAGCACAGGCAAGAGCTGGGCTTGGTGGATCATACCTTTAATTTCAGAATTAAAGGGGGGCAGAAGCGTGGATCTCTGTGAGTCTGAGGACAGCCTGGTCTACACAGAAAGTTTCAGGACAGCCAGGGCTACATACTGAGACAAACAGTGAAACAAACAAAAGCCAACTTTTAGAAGTTAATACAAACCTCAAAAAAAGAAAGGTAATTCAATTCACATACTCTTAATATCTAGAAAACACAGTCATTTCTGTATCTACACAGAGAAAAAGCTCAAACCAGTTCAAATGAGGTTTTGAAGCAAATTCATGCGATAGAAAACAGTGAATTGAGTTTTCAGAAATGTCTTCACTTCAGCCATAGTTTGTGTCTCGGACCTAGGAAGTTTCTGAGGATGCCAGGGGGTGCTGGGTGTTACATTTCATTTGTCAGCTCCCTGCCCTCTTGCCCTCTGCCTCGTGCACATTTTATAGGACTTAGCCACGATGCTAGCTTCCCATCAGACTTGACGCAGTGCCAAGTCAGCTGCTTCATTGAGTGGGCGAAGGCCAGGTGTGGCTATGGCCAGCCGGTCTGTGGTTTGTGGTTTCCTCTCTTTGTGATAAGCCTGGATTGTAGCCATGCTTACCTACTTCAGCGCTGGGGCTGGCGAAGACTGAGGGATTTTATTAGTTTAAAAAGGATATCCATGGATATGGCTGGGGAGAGGTCTTAGTTGTTTATATAAAGGCCTTGCCACCTAAGCAAAGGGACCTGGGTTCTGAGTTCAAGTATTCACATAAGAAGTCAGATGAGGAACTCCCTGCCAGCGAGTCTAGCCAAATGCTGAGCTCCAGGTCCAGGGAGAGACTCTTCTTGAAAGTTAAAGTGGAAGCAATAGAAGTAGTACCTCATGTGGACAGCAGACCACCCTTGTACACATGTACCCAAATGATCATATGCACATGGGTGTACACACACACACATACACACACACACACACACACACACACACACACAAAATCCCTAAATGAATACTTAATAATTTGTGAGGAAAAATCCATAGACAACAATCCCAGCAACTGGGAATGACAATCTCAGTTATCATTCCAAATAGCTCGAGAGCCTTTACACCCATCACAAAATTGCAGGATAATAAAATAATTGGTATAAAAAGACACTGGAAACCAGGGAGGAGAATCTACTAGGAAATTCTTTCTTGAGGTAAAGAAAGGTACTTTGAACTCAGGAAAGTCAGGGGCATGATGAAAACTGTATGGGTCTGATGTGGGATTCCCCTCTGTATGCCGTGAATATATATCATTGGTTAATAAAGGAACTACTTTGGGCTAATATCAGAGCTATAGGGGAACAGAGCTAGGTGGGGAAAACAAAATGGAATGCTGGGAGAAAGGACATGAAGTCAGGGAAAAGCCATGGAGCCTCCACCTGAGACAGATACACTGAAACTTTGCTGGTAGGCCATGGCCTCATGGTGATGCACAGATTGATGGAGATGGGTTAAATTAAGATGCAAGAGTTAGTAAATAAGAAGCTAGAGCTAATGGGCCAAGCAATGATTTAAATAATATTGGGTTTTTTTGTGTGATTATTTCAGGAGTCTGGGCAGCCGGGAAATAAACAAGCAACCTCCTTACTACAAATTTGCACCCACGTGGCCAACTAAAATCCACTTAAAACCTGAGAGAGCTTGCAAAAGATTTCTAGACACTAAAAGACAAAGTTTAGCTGCATTTTTTTTTTCCGAATGGGCTTTGCTTACTGGCGACAAGCTGCAGCTCCTTTAAGAGAAGTTTTCCTGATTCAGTGGTAGCAGGAAAAAAAAAAACAAACATGGTTTTGAAATGCAGGCTTTCTGGACCATGATGCCTGGGCGACCTTTGGCTCTTTTGGGAGACCAAGCATTTGAATAGGGTTTGTGAGCAATGTGCTACGGTCTGCTTGGCGGCAGCATAGACCAGCTCTGGGCCTGGAAGTGGGGTGGTGTGTGTGGCTCTCAGAGGCAGTGAGCAGCTCTGCCATGCTGGACTGGGCAGGGCAAGCAGGAAGTTCCGTGTATCCCCCAGCAATGGCGCAGCTTAAGTTTGTAAAAAGCGCTTAGCATTTTAAGAAGTGGTCCTGGACAGTAAAGAGTTACAGATACACAGCAGGACAGATACAGTCATAAAAGACCTCTAGCTGGGTCACAGTGTTGGGTAAATGTGCATAGGCTTGGGAGAGAGAAGAAATAGGAAGTCATAGAAGGAAATAAATGTTTATAAAAAAATAAAACCAAGTCTTTAAAGAGACAGAGTAAGACAGTCATAGATTAAAGGAGTAAAGATAATAAAATAAACATTAAAAAGTAATAGAGTAAGAAAAGCCACATAAAGATGGAATATGTAAAAAGAGTCTGGATTATGTATATTATTATGTTTTCTTTAAAATTTTTTTGACGTGAAGGAGCTAAGTGCAGAGAAGTATCTCATTGTATGGGCTGCTAAGCTAAACCAGAATGTATATTATAAAGATATCTTGACTTCAGAATTTGGGTCTAAGGATATGTTGTTCTGGAAAAGAGGTTCTTTTGTTTCCACAGAGGATGAGAACCTGTGGATTGCTTCCAGACTAATATGGTTTGATGGACCAAGCTCCCCACTGAAAGGTTGTTGAGAACACCCCCAAATTATTTTGCACAACTAAAAGCAAGAAGCACTTTGGAGAAGAACTACATCCATATCCCAAATATTGTTTCTAAACGTTTTTTACCTTTAAAGGGGGATATGCTATAGAGATTTGCATTGGTATGAATCTTGGTCTATTGATACAAATTTAAGGTCAATTTTGCTATATTATGTATATATATTTCTGCTCTTGATTACGGTATTATGATTGTGTAGCTCATCTAAAAATGTAATGCATAATTAAGAAATATAGGTTAATAGATAATCATACACAATAGTCAAGTGTGCAGTCATGTTAGTTATGTTTTCTAGATATATAGAAATATATTTCAGATACACAGGTATTCTTCAAATCTTTCAGAGACCTTCAGAATATGGCATTTAAAATGTTTTAAAAGCTCAAGACTTCTCATGACAATGAAACACATCTGCTCCTGGCAGCACCAATTACTTCAAGAGGATGATGGGCATTGAGTCTGCTAGACATTCTGCAGAACACAGAAGAGAGTGACTGACAAACTGCCAATAGAGTTGAAACTGTCTTTGAAATTTTCTGCTTCATGGAAAAGTCTTCTGGATACTATGAGTCTATAGGCTAAAGATGGATGCTCCAACGATACAGAAAAACTTTGGGTGACTGTCCAGGCAGCAAGATATCCTGTCATTTCTAGAGTTTTGGAAGGTGATTACAATAAGTTATCATTTACTTAGGTAATCTTATATCCTTCTGGAGTCTTTGATGGAGTTGAAGAATTGATAGTTACAGTTTTCCTTAGTTATGATAAAAGTAAAGTAGATATAAATATTGTAATCATAATTCTTGCTTGATATCTATTTTGTCATATGTAATTTTACTATATTAAAGATAAAATCTTCCTTTTCATTTAAACAGAAAAGGGGAGATGATATGGGATTTCCCTCTGTATGCTGTGAATATCATTGGTTAATAAAGGAACTGCTTTGGGCCTATAGCAGAGCTATAGGGGGACAGAGCTAGCCTGGGAAAACAAAACTGAATGCTGGGAGAAAGGAGGTGGAGTCAGGGAGATGCCATGGCGCCTCTGCCCGAGACAGATGTGCTGAAACTTTGCTGGTAGGCCATGGCCTGGTGGTGATGCACAGATTAATGGAGATGTGAAGAAGGATGCTTAAAAGAAATCCCACTCTAGCTCAGAATTGAGAAATAGATGGTAATTTATTTAGGGGCAGACTCACAAATTAGAATTCTCTGCTGGAACAGAGATCAGAAACCGAAATCCGCAACCAGAACAGAGGCCAGAAAAGAGGCCAGATGCCGGCTCTGTGTCAGCATATATAGTATAAGAGGCCATGCCCCAGTGGATGGGTAACCACTGGCTGTAAGACTTCCTATAGCAGAGATGGGTTAAATTAAGATGTAAGAGTTAGCAAATAAGAATCTAGAGCTAATGGACCAAGCAGTGATTTAAATAATAGAGTTTCTGTATGATTATTTCGGGGCTAAGAGGCTGGGAACTAACTAGTAGCCTTACTCCAGCATGGTCTCTTCTGGACTCACAGTCAGAAGGAGGGCATTGTTCAGAGCAAAACTCCAAGGCGTGTTCTGAATCACTAGGCTCCTCACTGCCCTGTGAAATAATGATACCAAATAAGCCTCCGTAGTCATTTGCTCATCAATCCCCCATCTGCGTTCTTTTCCACACTCCAGTGGTTTTGCTCAGGTGGGTCTGAACTGTTTCATTTTGTTTGGGCACTCCTGCCCTGCTCGAAAGCCACTATGACTGTGAATGCAGATTTTGGCCAGGGAGTAAAGTTTGCTTTTTCACAAGTAAATGTGTATTCTATCATAGTAAAAATACTAGATTAAAAACCTCCTACAGATTGTGGGACCTGTACCGTCACATCAACGATAGAGGAAAAATAAATGCATTTATAGGATCATCCAAGATGCCTGCCTTCTGCTAGATCAGATCACCATCCAGGCCACTAATAAGATCTCAGAAGGCAACTTATAGTAGTTGTAGTTGCCTGTACGAGATGAAGGCAGTCAGCATTCTAGTATGGAGAGGGAAGGAGCTATTGGCATCTGAGAGTTTCTAGGGGAGGGAAAGTCAGTTCTCTTTGAGGGTGTGTCCCTGGTTGATCAACCACAGTTCAGTGGATGGTTCCACACCCAGGAATGTGCAAGCAGCACAAACTGAACTCTATGAATAATTGTTTTGAAAATATATAAAGTTGGGACCATAAAGAGGTGAGGATGGACCTGGGAGAAGTTGGGGATAGTGGGGTGAATATAATCAAAATGCATTGTGTGAAATATTCAAAGAATTAATTACAACTTTTAATTTAAAATGGCAGTGCAAAGCTGGAGGTCACCAGAGAGAGTAAGGCGAGGTGGTTTTGGGTGCTCCTATAGCATGCAGGTGTATGTGCTAGGGAATGGACTGCAGTGACTTATTACAGTTGTTTCCATCATTTTTATTCCTTAATTGCTTCTGTTTGTTAAGTCCTTAGTTGCTTCACCAACATAGAAGATGACATGAGTATAGAGAGATTGGATATCAGCATTTGGCTGTAAAAGCATGGACCCCACTTTGCTGTTTGCAGAGTGCTGCCAGCCCTTGGGCATCTCACCTGCTGCTCCAGCACCAGCCAGAGCTTTTCAGTCTGATAGCCTCTCTGCAAGTGTCATTTCCTTGCTTCCTCTTTAGCTCTAGAAGGAACAGTTCTCATCCTACCCTGGCATTTTCTCTTGCTGTGTGTCCTCCGGAGTTTGCACACATTCTTCATGTCACCACATTCCCCACTGTTAAAAAAGCTGACAGCCCTCAGAACCCCACCTTGTCTCTGTTACACACTACTCCTCATTTAAACACACTCCCCCCAGGCTCTGTCTGTGTTAGCCATGTTCGTTTGTGTGATAGTGTTCCAGCTAGCTACACGTTAGCATCCCTGGCGAGGGCTACAACTTACTGACCGGTTCCTACCCAGCTATTTTGATTAAAGGTCTCGACCTTGATGGGTTTTGAAAAGTGGAGGTTACAGCTGATGTTGATAATCAGCGGTATTCCAAACACCGGCACACTGTCTATGTGGAGAGCCATCGTGAGAGCTGGAGAGATGGCTGTGTGGTCAGGAGTGCTTGCTGCTCTCCCAGAGGTCCTCGTTTGGTTTCCAGAACACACGTCTGGGTAGCTCATAGCGGCCTGCGGCACTAGCTCCAGGATGCCCTGCCCTTTTCTGTCCTCCATGGACACTCATGTTCACACACCCACACAGACCCGCAATTGAAAAATAAAATAAATCTTTAAAAAGAAGAAGAGGAAGAATTAGAAGGAAGATGAATCACCATCATCATTATAGTGGAAGGAATGGAATTTTTCGAACATGCTGGAAAGGCATTAAAAGGGAAGCTCCACTCCCCGGTCCTCAGCTTGCTTTCAGTTTCAGCTCAGGATTATGGTAAGTGGCATCCATGCCCACTTGCCCACTATGACTTTTCCCCCACTGCCTTCCCTTAGATTCTCCTCAGTAGGTCCCAAGTAGTCATGTGACCTCAGTAAGCAAGAAAGCATTCTGGGTGCGCCCTGAGGCTGGCTATGAGGATTTCCTTCGTAGGCTTGCTCACATACAACCCAGGGTTTCCATTTCTTCTTAGGTGACACTCTGTAAACTAACAGGCATGCTCCCGCTTCCACCCCTCCCCGCCCCCACAGAGGACCCATTCCCTGTTCTCGGTGGACCACAGGAAAGATGGATGGTGGGCCCCTACTCAGAAACAGTGACGTGGATGTCATGTTCTAAATTAACAAGCAAGAAGAGCCCACACCCAAACTGCCATCTCTTTGTGATTTCTTTCTTTTTATTTTCCTTTTTTAAAAATAGAAAATGGATATTTTTCCATACAGTATATTCCTATTCTGATTTCACATCCTCCATCCTCCCCGAGACCCTTCCTGCCTCCCCAAATCCACACCCTTTCTTTCTCTCTTTCCTTAGAAAACACATACATCAGTGTTCTGCTGCATTCTTCCTTATACATTGTAGGAGTTGGGCAGAGACTGGTTGGGATGACCTGCTTTATAGAGCCTATGTAGTTTCTTCCTAGAATTTCTGTGGCCAGAAGATGTGTGTTTTTCTAAAAGGCACAAAGTAGGACCTTTGACTGTGCCCAGTTGTCCCGTCGTCTCCAAACAAGCCGAGAACAGCTAAAAGAAGTCTTTGCAGAACTCTCTCGACCCTGTTGCTTTATAAGTGGACATTTTTTTCAAAGACAACAGTTTTCTTTTTATTCATAGGTAGGAAAATATAAGTGAGCTAATGATACTAATAATAAGTATGCCGAAGTGTCGGAAGAAATCTGACGCGAACATAACTGACAATCCAGTCCTAAGGAGATGGTTTACTCCGCAAACTTCTTTTCATGGCAGCTGACTAAAGCCTTCTTCAGTGGAACTGGGTTTACAAAGTTCTTTTTATGTGTCGCTTTCCTGTGGGCACGGATTCTGCACAAAGCAACCTGTGCCCTGCGCTTGTCCTATTATGAAGTAAGAAATGCAGCTTTTCTACCCATCGATCCTCATTCCTCAGTGTGAGACTACTCTCCAGGCTGGCTCCATTGCAGGCTAATAATAGATGAACATCCTCATCCACTCAGCCTTTGTTTACAGGGTACCTAAATGGCAGGCACAATGGTAGGTAGCAGACACAGCAGCCAACTGCCGTCTGCCTTGATTTGCAAGTATCTGTTGTTAGAGAGTAAACTATATTCCTGTCACCGAGAGTGATTAGACAGCTGGGGGTGGGGAGGACCTCCCAATATGACATTTATACAGTGTAAATATGAAAGAGACAAGCAGGACTGGAAGGACTTGTGCCCTGACTAGACAAAGAAGATGCAGGGAAAAGAACAGAGAATGAAGGATGGATGCCTGTGCTCACAGCAGGGCGTCTGTGCTATGGCCTGTGTCCAGCTTTGTGTTTTAGGACGATCAGACACCATGATCACAGCAGCTACTCTTATAAAGGAAGCATTTAATTTGGGCTAACTTACGTTTTCAGAGGTTTAGTCCATTATCATCATAGCTGGAAGCATGGCAGAGTGCAGGCAGACATGGTGCTGGAGAAGGAGCTGAGAGTTCTACCTCTTGATCCACAGGCAGCAGAAAACTGTCACAGTGTGCGTGACTTGAGCACATATGAAATTTCAAAGCTGGCCTCCTTCCACAGTGACACATTTCCTCCAACAAGGCCACACCTCTGAATAGAGCCAAACATTCAAACACATGAGTCTATGGGGGCCATAACCCAATATTCAAACCACCACAGTCATTTTGGGTAGCATCTAATTCATACAAGTTGAATTAGACCCAGAGATAGGAACTCAGAATCAGAGCTAAGTAAGAAACACAGTATGCCAACCCAATGTTGAAATACTGTTGTTGGGCACCTCTTCTGTACTCACAGCCTTGCGAGACAGAAGGCTAAACTCACTAGATAAAGTGCTTATTAGAAATGATGGCTTCCAGGGCTAGGGGTGTGGCTTGGGTGGGGGAGTGCTTGTCAACCATGCATGAGTCCCTGCATTCAATTTCCAGTGTCACATGAGCTGGGTAGGGCGGCACATGCCTGTAGTTACAGCGCCCTCGAGATAGAGGGAAGAGTAGAGTCTGAGGTCTGCTACGTGACAAATTTGAGGCTAGCCTGTGGTACATGAGCGCCTATCGCAAAAAAGGAAGGTGGAGGCTGGAGGGACAGCTTCCTGGTCTGGTGTTTACCTAAGAACATAGAGTGGGACCTAGTCTCTAGTTAGCTCATCTCAGGCAGGGATACGTGGATCAATCTTCAAGAAAAATTGTATCTGATAACTGTACCCTTTCCTTAATATTCCATTTAATTCTCACAAGAACCCTGCAAGCGAAGCTTATCTTTGAGGTTGCAGATTAGGAAGTACACTCAGTGCAATTAAACATCCGGCCAGAGGTCGCACAGCCGACGCATGGTATGCCTGACAAAACAGTTTACTTCATTTCATGTGTGTGTAAATAGAAGGAGTATATCCACACCACCCAGAACATGTCATGAGCGAGCTCGTCTCACAGGTGAGCAAGCGCCTGTCTCTCAAACCTGGGGCTCTGGACAGCCTGTCTTGGGGTGGAGCCGGAAATGTGCCATTTTGCAAGCTTTTTCTTCTAGGAGTTTAATTGTATTTCTCAGAGCTAGAATTGCAGGTGCAAATGGAGAGTATTTATCTTGCAAAGAAGGTGTTTGACCTGTATGGCCTTTGTCTCTTTTTCACCATTTTTCCCCAGTAGGACTGAAGCAGGCTAAGGGGTAGCAATTTTTTTTTTTACCACCCATAGACTTCAGAACCAACCATTATGCATTACAGAGGCTGTGCTGCTTCCAGCTGCCATGAATCATTTATTTCTTAAGTGGCTCTTGAACCAGGAGCTGTGCAGATGATGGTGAGGGGTGGAAGGAAGGTTGCTGACTGGAAAGCACACTGGTAATCACAAATCATAGTTAAAAGCTGGCTTGCAAACACACTGTCTTCAGTAAATTAGCTGTCTGTCTCCTTCTGAATGTGTGAGGCCCGGTTCTGCCTTCGTTTTCCTCGGTGGATGGGATACTGAACATGTCTATCTGGAAGATTTAGTTAGATTTCATCACGATGTGGGGTTTGACTCCTGGGAAACTTGTGGACAGAAGAACCTGAACAGGACAAGAGAAGAGTCTCCCGAGCTAGCCTCTCCCTGGCCATTTGCAGCTGACCAGGGACAGACCACAGAACGCTGCACCAAGGACACCCAGAACACTGACCGTGGCTCACCCTAGACGCCGGACTGGGACCTGCCTGTCTCTGCCTGGAAACCAGCTGCAGTGGTTCACAGAGTAAATTCAGAGTAGAGATCCTGGCCATTTTCTTCACGACCCTCCCCGGTTTGTCACCCTAGAGACTGCTACGGGTTTCCTTCAAAGCACGAGGCGAGCACACTTTGCTGCGGTTATTTTCATCAGCAACAATCGGCTTCATTTGCCGCTGTGTGAGGGTGGCTGTCCGGAGAGGCTGATGTCTTGTGTCCAGGTTTTCCCACAGGCACACTGGGCTGCCTCGGGTGTGTGCTCAGCCTCCTCTCACTGCTCCTGGTGGCCCCGGACCATGTCTGGGAGACTTGTGTGAAGACAAGACAAGCCTTCCGTGGATGCAGCATGATCCCCTCATCTGTGCCCACAGTTTTAAGCAAGGGAAAGAGGAATTTCAGTGACACCCTTGAAGGGAAAATATTGTGTGCAGTCATTTTCAGTTTGAGGGAAGAGTAGACATGTACGGGGAGACTAGCTTGGGGATTATAGTGAGAACATTCTATGAGTCAGTTATATGCAATGCCCATCAAGTCTGGAAACATTTTCTAGTCTATATGTGCATTATAAAGTAATATTGCCATACTATTTATCATGAATGTTCATCTATTTTTATACTTTATTACCACCATGAGGTCTTTAATTTTTTTAAACAAAATAATTGTACTAGATAGTGTTCTGAATGACTGTCTGTGTCTGATAGCTGGCTTTCTCTCCAAAGGCAAGATGTCTTATCTGGGGCAGATTTGGGTCAGGCATGCAGTCAGTTCTGGTTTCATTCAGCAAGTGTGATGACCCCAGAAAGCTGTCTACAGTCAGCATTGCTATTTTCAAGCATTTGTCCCTTGATAGGCATGGCAGATGTGTTAGCGGATGCCCTGCAGATGTTAAAATCGTTCAGGCCTACGTATAAAATGGCATAGTATTTGCATATAACCTATACATGTATTCCTGTTTATTTTAAATTATATAAATTACATATAATGCTAAGTATAATGGAAATGCCATGTGTAGTAGTTTGAATGAAAATGGCCCCAAGGGCTCATCTATCTGAGCCCAGGGGAACCCTTGTTAGCTTTCTCTTTCTGCCTCACGGCTGCAGATTTAGATGTACACCCTTGGTCACTGCTCCAGTGCCATGCCTGCCTCCAGGCTGCCATGCTAATGGTGTGAAACTGTAAGCCCTAAATAAACTCTCCTGTAAGTTACCTTGGTCATGGTGTCTTTCCATAGCAATAGAGACGTAACTAAGACACCTTACAAATACTTAGTACCTTGTAGTTGTTTGAGGGAAAATGGAAAGGAAAAAGTTGTGCATGAGGCTGGCTACATCTATAGATAGAGACCCTCAGGGACTCGGTGGTTGCATTGTTATAGGCTGGCTACATCTATACATAGAGACCCTCAGGGATTCAGTGGTTGCATTGTTATAGGCTGGTTACATCTACAGATAGAGACCCTCAGGGACTCGGTGGTTGCATTGTTATAGGCTGGTTACATCTATAGATAGAGACCCTCAGGGCCTCGGTGGTTGCATTGTTATAGGCTGGTTACATCTATAGATAGAGACCCTCAGGGACTCAGTAGTAGCATTGTTATATACCTTTAAGCCCTCTCCCCCTAAGTTCTTGTTAAAAGACAAGTGTTCTTTTCAAAAAAATATTTTAATTTTATGTGTATGGGTGTTTTGCCTGCATGTACGTCTGTGTGCCGTGTGCGCGCAGTGTCCAAAGAGGTCAAAGAGGAGGTCAGATCCCCCGGAACTGGAATTCCAGATGGTTGTGAGGCACATGTGGGTGCTGGGAACAGAGCAACAAAGGCCCTTAACTGCTGAGCCATTTCTCCAGCTTCAAGACAAGTGCTCATGAAACATGGTTCTGTGCGTCACAAAGGCCTCACTGCTGCCACCTTGTCAGAGAGTGAACTGGGAAGCAGTGCTGTGTCAAACTCCTGCGTTCTACAAGGGCTTGGGTTGGGCTCAGAGAAAGAGATGGCGGAAGTCACGATCTGGGCTGCACTCCCTGTATTTCGTTGTGACAGTTTTTCCAAGTTCATCATTACAAGAAATAAGTTCCAGATTTTATATCAGTCTAAAGAATTAAAGAAACAATTATTAAATGAGAGCCCATTTGACCAGCAAAGTGGGATATTATAGTGACCTTACTTGGGAACAATTTTCAGTGTTTTTTTTCTGTACACGGTAGAAAAAACTTAATTTACAAAGTTATAATATTGTTTAATTTGTCACATCAGCTCTGTGTTTAGTGATTAAATTTTGGATAAAGATAATAATCAGATGTGCAGAAGGTCATCAGCATTCGATGACTAGTTAATGGCATTTATAAATGCCTTTCTCAGATTCAGAGTCTATAGATCTGTCATACTTAATATATCTAAGATGAAATCACATTGAGAATATTTTTATTATATTCTTATTTTTATTATAAATTCCATTATGAAAAAAGAAATTGTCACTTTAATATACATAACTTTATTTTGAAAAATCAGACAGGTGTCTACAACACTGTTTTGAAGGTACTATTGTTTTATTCTGTAGCCTGGGATATACCTGTTAGAAATATGGTTGGTATAGCATGCCATTGGTGGATGGACAAAGGTTTCATGGACTTTGCGATATACTAAGGCCTGCCTTGAGTTATCCATTCATATATTTGAATTCTCAAGTATATAGAGGAAATGAGCTGTTTGTAGTGCTTCTTTGTGAGTTCTCATTTGGTGCCTGACACAAAGTGGATCTTTGCATTATGATCTTCTGTAGATGGAGACTGCTTGTTCATTTCTTGACCACCCAGACCCGAATAGTAACACAGAAACTATATTAATTACAACACTGCTTAGCCTATTAGCTCAGGCTTCTTATTAACTAACTCTTACATCTTTTTATTTTTTTTGTTGATTTTATTAAGCTATACATTTTTTTCTGCTCCCCTCCCTTTCATTTCTACCCTCTCCCATTGTCCCCATGCTCTCAATTTACTCAGGAGATCTTGTCTTTTTCTACTTTCCATGTGGATTAGATCCATGTATGTCTCTTAGGGTCCTCTCTATTGTCTAGGTTTTCTGGGATTGTGAATTGTAGGCCGATTTTCTTTGTTTTCTGTTTAAGAGTCACTTATGAGTGAGTACATATGATCTTTGTCTTTCTGGGTCTGGGTTACCTCACTCAATATGATGTTTCCTAGATCCATCCATTTGTCAACAAATTTCAAGATGTTGTTATTTTTCTCTGCTGGGTAGTACTCCATTGTGTAAATATACCACATTTTCCTTATCCATTCTTCAGTCAAGGGGAATTTATGTTGCTTTAAGGTTCTGGCTATGACAAAAAATGCTGCTATGAACATAGTTGAGCACATGTCCTTGTGGTATGATTGAGCATCCTTTGGGTGTATACCCAAACGTGGTATTGCTGGGTCTTGAAGAAGGTTGTTTTCTAATTTTCTGAGAAATTGCCATACTGATATCCAATGGGGCTGTACCTGTTTACACTCCCACCAGCAATGGAGGACTGTTCCCTTTACCCCATATGCTCTACAGCATAAGTTGACATCAGTGTTTTTGATCTTGGCCAATCTTACAGGTGTAAGATGGAATCTCAGACTAACTCTTACATCTTAAATAACCCATTTCTATTAATCTGTGTATTGCCACAGGGCTCATGGTTTATCAGTAAGGTTCTGATTGGTGTCTGGCATCTTTCTCCTTCTGCAGCTACGTGGTGTCTCCTTGACTCCACCTTTTCTCTCTCTCTCTCTCTCTCTCTATTCCTCTCTTCCTCTCTTCCTGTCTGGTTATATTCTGCCCTGCCATAGGTTGAAGCTGCTTCTTTATTAACTAATGGTAATAAAACATTCATGGCATACAGAAGGGAGTCCCACATCATCTACCCTTTTCTGTCTAAATAAAAGGAAGGTTTTAAATTTAATATAGAAAAGTTACATATAGCAAAACATGTATCAAGCAAGAATTACAGTTACAATATTTATATCTACTTATCTTTCATTATAACTAAGGAAACTATAACTATATATTCTTCAATTCCATCAAAGACCCCCAGAAGGATATGATATTACCTACATAAACAGGAAGTACAGTGTAAGCAACTTCTAAAACTCTACAATTGACAGAGACACCTCACTGCCTGGACAGTCACCCAAAGTTCTTTTGAACCGTTGGGGCATCCATCTTTAGCCTACAGGCCCATGGTATCCAGCAGACTTTTCCATAAGCAGGAAATTTGAAAAGTTATTTTGCCTATCTTGGCAGTTTGTCATTCACTTTCTTCTGTGTCCTGTAGAATGTCTGACAGTTTCTTCTGTGAAGCAGGAACCCTGAAGGACCATCTCATCTTTTGGAATGTTCAGCAATCACTTTTATGTGTGTGGGGGGGGGTCCAGCATGTCCACTTTATATAGCATACCATCAAGCAGTCCAGGCAGGAGCAGTTTCTTGCCCAAGTGGTTCACAGATTTCATAAGGAGCCTCTTTGATACCCATCATCCACTTGAAATAGATTGGTGCTGCTAGGAACAGATGTGTCTCATTGACATGAAAAGTCCTAAGTTCTTAAAATGTTTTAATTGCCATATTCTGTATGTCTGTGAAGAGTTTGAAGAATACCGATCCATCTGAAATATATCTCTGTACATCTGGAAAACCTAACTAACATGACTACAAGTTTGACTATTATAGATGACTATCTACTAACATGTATTACTTAATTATACATTTTTAAATGAGCTACACACACAATACCTTAATCAAGAGCAGAAATATAATATACCAAAATTGACCTTAATTTGTATCGATAAACCAAAATCCATACCAGTACAAAGTATTCATCTCTATATCATATCCTCCTTTAAATGTAAGCAAACATTTATAAATAATCATTTAAGGAATTTGGGTATAGTTCTCTCCAAACTACTTCCTGCTTTTTGTTAGGCGAAATATTTTTGGTTGTTCATGGCCACATTTTGGGGTGGTCTTGGTTCATCAGACTACATTAGTCTGGAAGGAATCCACAGGTTCCCATCCTCTGTGGAAGCAAAAGCAAAATCTCTTTTCCAAAGCAATATATCCTTAGGCCCAAATTTTGAAGTCAAGACAATATATATATATATATATATATATATATATATATATATATATATAGTTTTAGCTTAGAAGCCTGTGCAGTGAAATATCTCTCTGTACTTAGCTCATTCACAGTCTGGTATGGCTTCATCCTTTGACACTGTGTCTGTTAAGCATTGCATCTGACTTTTAATTTTAAATCCCTCTGTCGTCATCTGATAACATATGGTCCCATATTATTTTTGAAGTCTCCTAACTAGTCTGCATTCTGCTTGATTTGGCCAGATCTGCGTTCTCCCCTGGTGCCGGGGAGAGTTTTCTAGCCTATTTATTTCCTCATGTCATTCTTTAAAATATTACATTGTCTTTTTTGAACATGATCTCCAGAAAGTTCTGCCTCCTTAGCATGGCATGCAGGGTCTTTAGAGATCAGGCTTCTGATGTCACTTGTCCTGGATTCCTACACTTTCCTGTGGTCTAGTTCAGCAACCAGGGTGCTTAGATGTGGCCTGAGGCTTTGCATAAACTGCACCGGAGTTTGCCTACCAATTCCCACTTTACTCTTCAGGCCCTCCTTTCTCTGAGAGGCTGATCCTACTTATCTACTCACAAACCCAGGCTGTTGTAAAGGCCCTTCATTTCCACTTCACACTTTTATCAGAGGCCTTTCGAGAGCTTTCTGTGCTCTGCTGTGGATGTCTATGCGCTGTGGATGTCATCCGTAAGCTCCTGGATGACAAGCATTGTCTTAATATCTACTTCCCCAGTGTCCAGCACTAAGTCTACTCTGTGGTAACCAAGCATGTGTGACCTTGAGCATTTCAGTCTGTCTTTATCTACATAGTCAACTTTTTCTCAGAGTTTTAGAAAATAAAAGAACTACCGTGTACAACGCATCCGTTTCATGTCTGCCACACACGTAGAGCCCCATAACTATCTTCTAGTTCTATTGTCCACCCAAAGCATGTGCTACGACTCTCATTGAATGTGTATGGGATGCTATTGAGTTTTTAAAGGATGTTTGACAAGTTCTCTAAGAGAAAGTTTGGAATATATGATCATTGTGATCATTTCATTTTGTACCCAGAAAAAATAGATAATTGTTTAAACATTTTAAATATAGGGAGTGATATTTGAATTAACAAGAGAAACCACAAAATTAGATCTTGTCTTTGTGAAGAGAATCATAGGATTGTTGAAATATATGTGAGGTGAATGGGAAGATGGACTGTGTTCCTGGAGTGTGAGAGAGATGGGGTCCCTCCACAAATGAATCAGAAACGACAGCGCCCTTTTCACCACAGTCTCAAAGCTTGTCTACTGCAAACTGAAAATGGGGAGAATATTCTCCATGTTCCCTTCACGTTCCAATGTGTCTTGTAGGCGAGATACTCATAACTTACTTCTGCTGAGCTGTCTTTCAAGCATGTTTGTGATATGAACATCTATGAAGGAAAGAGATAGTGTTTCCTCCAAACCAAGAGTTTGTTTATTGCCCAGCAAGATAGAATATTGTCTTCTTGCAGAGGAAGATCCCTGGACTCTGTTGGTGTGGTGCAAACCTGTAGAAATCACAGTATCGACCCAGGCAGGCCCTTCTCCAGCACCCCTGGAATCTCAGGCAGCAGAGACTGAGCGTAAAACCTGTGCTGATAGCCCCACAGTGTATTATTGAGCTCCTATAAAGATGTGCAGGTCAATATGTTAACTTGTGGGGCTGGAGAGATATCTCAGTAGTTTGCAACACTGGCTGCTCTTCCAGAGGACCTGGTTTGCTTCCCAGAGCCCACATGACAGCTAAGAACTATCTAACTCCAGTTTCAGGGGACCTGATACCCTCTTCTGAATTCTGAGGTCACCAGGCAGATACACAATGCACATACAGACATGCATACAAAGCACCCACACTCATAGCATAGAAATAAAAATGTTTAAAAGTGTGTTAGCTTTCAAGTTAGATGAAGTCTGAGATCTTTCAGTTCTTCACAGAATTCAAGGAATCCCCACCTGTAAATTGTTTAATACACTGACTTGTAAGGGTGAACAGTAAGAACTTAGCACAATGCTTCCTCAAAAAGCTGAAAACAAATAGGTCAGCCATTACTGCCAAGAAAGACAACATTCTTCACTAATCCAACTTTTCTTCCCCCTTTAAAATGACAAATGTACCTCTAATTGTCTAATGCTTTTCATCCCAACACTTTCTGCAGCTTCACCCTTGTTAAATTGACCGTTTCTGGGTTAACATATTAAGGTTTTCTGTTAGCATATTAAGGTGGATTTTTTTTCCCTCAGTGTTTATGTGCAGAGTGTGGTTGTTTAAATATTTGCATTAAGTAACGAAGACAGTTTCATTCAGGCTCTTTCTCTTGAGAAAACTCTTTCCAGCTGTTTTTCCACGTCACTCTATCCTGCTCCCTCTTACCATGCCTAAATATATCATAGTAATTTTGCTGTTTACTCGTTGCAAGGATAACCACATTGTAGGGTTAAATGCATTAGAGGGAAAGATAGAGGGCCATTAATAATGATTATGGAATGTTGTTTTAGTGCCAGGCGCTACTGTTTGGGAGGTAATGGACACTGGGGAAATTAAAGATCATAAAAATAGTATTAATGTCCAGTTGTAATTTTAGCAAACTACTATCACAGCACAGTGTTCCATTTTTCACAAAGTTTAAATCACTCGGGCCGCATTAAATCCTTCTCGGAAGGAATTGCTGCATAACTAAGACATAGTCAAGAAGGAATTGCTGTGTAACTAACACATAGTCAAGAAGCGCACCTAGACTCAAAGCTCTTTGGGGATAGTAGGTATTGAGTGATAGTAGGTATTTGATAAAACGTGATATGGCCGGCCAATGTAAAGATCTTTTCAAAATAAGAGTGACATTTTATTGGCAGGGATCTTGAGCTTTGAATCTGTTTTCCCCTCACTAATTTTTAATGTTTGTACACATCATTGAGAGGATCCTAGTGCCAACTAAAATGTCATCGCTATTCTATAATTGTCAACCCCCTAAAATCATGGTGGGCAGCAGATAGAATTGCCCTTTTGGATCTTCACAGCCGTTTTGGGTCTTTATAACCACAAGGGAGTCACTAGTCCATGAATGACTGACTGCAGTGTAGCTCTCCAGCTGAGGGAGTTTGTCACTCACAGGGCCTGGCCTCTGGGCTCCTAACTGGCTTCATCACCCATGCACATATGCCCAGGGCTCTCTGGCTGCTTACAGTACCTCATGCAAGTGGAGTCAGGCTCTGTGTATCTTGTGACTTGTTTCTTTACTCAGTTTTTTGCATCTAGTTGTAGTTTTTTTGTTGCTGTTGCCAAGTAAACTTGTGTTGTATGACTCCTGCACAGTTGATATACCCAGCCCTTGTTGGTTAGGTATATTGTCCTCATTGCTTGTGACTACAGGGCTCAGAATACACACACACACACACACACACACACACACAGACACACAGACACACACTCTTTAATATGGAAGCCCACAAACATTTAGTATATAAGATAGGCTTTTCAGAGTACATTGGTGTCTGTTACTTGCTCGTTAAAAAACACTATAAAAGTACTCTTAGCTATAGGCCATAGTTTCTTGGAACTGTACTCAGATACACCCAAGAGAGGATAAGTTTATCATCAGTTATGGACACAGCCATTCTAACAGGAAATGGAAATGTTTTCAGTGAGGCCATGCCTTCTTATCCTTCCACACCACAGCTGGATATCACTTGCTTGTAAAGTGCATGCAAAGTGGCGTCTTATTGTGCTCCCAAGTTTGTATTTCCACAGTCGAGGGGCAAAGCATTCATTCCATCCTACAATCGTGAGCAAGCTCCGCTTAAGGGGTGTGTGTGTGTGTGTGTGTGTGTGTAAGAAACTTTCCCACTGCTATTGTGGATCTCAAAACAAGAATATTTTCTCTTGCTTTTATGGGCTGTTTTCGCATTCTTTGCCAGGGACAGGGAGCTCCCACAAAATACTAGTAGAGTTTTCTTATCCAAAATGCTTCAGAGTTTTGTTGATGTTGGAATATTTGCATAGGCCTTGCTAGCTGAGCTGCCCTCGTCTGAAATATGAAATGCTCCAGCATGCACAACACTCTTAGCATCACGTGAGCGCTCATCAGGTTTCAGGTTTGGGGACATTTTGGACTTTTGTGTTGGGGTTGTAACTCTGTGGGGTGCAGAGCATGTATTCTGAAGCTTTACCTTTTAAGAGTATAGTCTGGCACTTTTTAAATTTAGTTGAATTGAGGGTAGTCTGTAGTGTGTGATGGTCCTTCCCACTCAGGACTAGGGATCTCTGTAGTTGTGTAGGGATCCATCCCACTCAGGACTGGAGATCACTGTAGTCTGTGATGGTCCTTCCCACTCAGGATTGGGGATTGCTGTAGTGTGTAGGGATCCTTCCCACTCAGGACTGGAGATCACTGTAGTCTGTTATGGTCTTTCCCACTCAGGACTGGGGATTGCTGTAGTGGGTGATGGTCCTTCCCACTCAGGACTGGGGATTGCTATAGTGTGTAGGGATCCTTCCCACTCAGGACTGGAGATCACTGTAGTCTGTTACTGTCTTTCCCACTCAGGACTGGGGATTGCTGTAGTGGATGATGGTCCTTCCCACTCAGGACTGGGGATCGCTATAGTGTGTAGGGATCCTTCCCACTCAGGACTAGAGATCACTAGTCTGTTACGGTCTTTCCCACTCAGGACTAGGGATCGCTGTAGTGTGTAGCGGTCCTTCCCACTCAGTACTGGGGATTGTGAATCTTGAGCTTCTAAGGACTTTTCACCCTGTTTATTTAAAATATTATGCATTTTTTTCATGTTTAAATATTTATAGTTTATCTTAAAACTGATGTTTTGTATGATTGGATAATTACATTTCATTAACCAGTTGCCTGAGGATTTTTAATAATCCTCAAGCTTTGTAAGCATATTGATGATTTATTCTCGGACTAGGAGAGTTGAACACTTGAAAATAGGCTTAAGGGAGTGCCTATAGTTACAGGTTAAGCTGAAATTAAATAAGTAAATGAACATGCAGATGAAATGAACATTTAAACAGAAGTGCACATTTTCTTTGTCTGCAGTGAGAGCAAGAGCTACTAATATTGGGTCTGCGCTCCGCAATCATAGTCCCACCTTAGGAAAGCAAACTAAGTGACTTTTCTCTTACGTTACTCTTATCTCCACATTTTTATTTAGAGTATGCTTTCTTTGTTAAATAAGGCAAAATTCTGTTATTAAATAGCCACTGTATGCTTGCTGGGTTAAAATAGGATACATTTCTAAAGTAATTATATATATATATATATATATATATATATATATATATATATATATATATATAAAAGGTAACAAATCCCTACCCCACCCCCCAAGAAATCCTTCATGCTATAATGTAAACTATAGCCTTCAACAACTTCAAATATTGATGGTGGAGTAGGATTTACTTGCCTGTATTAACAATTACATTTGTATATAGAAGACTTCCTGTGACCACACAGGCCTTAAGTTTACATAGCATTGTTGTCTCAGTTCTGGGGCAGCTGGATATAGAAGCCCTGGGCAGACCTCAGCTCTGTCAGGATGTTCCACATCTGGCCGGCAGCTCCCTCAGTGGAGACAGCACAGGAATGGGCTGCTGTTTCCTTAAATGGGTTCCCTGGGGCAGGTATGAGGTTTGGGGCCTCTCTGGTAAGGGGCTGTCAGTCACAGAAGGCAGGGCAACCTTTCAGCCTGGTGATGCCACGGTGGGGCCTTTCTCCTTCCCTTCTGCTTGTCCTGCCAATGCTAAGTGTTCTTTCTCGGTACTTGTGAACTGCCTGGGACCAAGCTGGTTGGTGGAGCTTGGTTCTGCTAACCCTTCAGAATGGCTTGCTAAAGCTTACTTCACATTACCTCACTCCACACTGTGCATTTCCTTCTGGTCACCCCAGAAAGAAACTACCTGCATTAAGCAATAACGTTATGGATTTAGTGTCTGGCCCGAGGAATTGCCATTGCATCTAGCTTCCATGTGGAGCACAAAACCAGAGTCCTGATTACCTCAGAACTGCTTCAGACCGCATAGACCCAACTACCGCAGAGATCTCCTTGTGTCTCTGAAGGCGCTTTTCTCAGTTATTCTCACCCTTGCCATTTACATATCTTATTTGACTTTTAACCAAATTCTTAAGAGCAACCCATTTGTGTTAATTGGCAAAACCCGGAACTCATATCAGTGCATGTTAGAGAGACTTCCTGTTTATTATTCTCTTGTTTGCCACACTGCACAGTCCTGGTAGGCTGTAACAAATTGCTTCTTATTAAACAGAAAAGAAAGATTCCCTCAAAGTAGGAAAAGAACTAAAGCATATGTGTTAGGTAATAATTATGAAATATTACCCATGCAGAATGGGTCCCTCTCTTCTTTTTTCTAAACAAAAAAGGTGAACATCACTAAGTATTATCTTTAGGAAAATATTTAAAGCATATTACTTAAAAACCCCTCAGGTTCTTTGGTAACCATTCCAAATTGATTTCATGTGACCTTCTGCTGCCTCGTGATAGAAATTTTTCAGTATAGCAAATGCAATTTCCTTGCTTAATGACAGTTCTAATTTTAGCCTCGATATGAAGGGAGTTACTTGCTCTCTCTCTTCAGGAAGATGGTGTAGACATACATTTCCCTATTCCTCCAAGTCCAGCTCAACCTCAATGTATTGCATATGAATCAAACATAAGACTAAGAACTTCAGGAAAGATCCAAGGATATGACACTTGGGTTTTCCTTCTGCCTCACACATTCCAGATTTGGAGCAGAAAAAAGTTATTGAAGAAACAACAGCACAGACTAATTAGCAAGCAAACACACAACAACATCAATAAAAAAAAAATCTGTTTTCTCTAGCCAGAGTGCTAGAAATGGATGGTGAAGAAGGAAAACGTTGTTTAAGCAACAAGTTTATACTCTTAAGAAACTATCCAGAGAAGTCTAAACCCATCCTGACAGCACTCAATAGTGAAGAGTAGGGGACTTCACTCCTGCTGGGCTGCAGTTCCCAACCGTCTTCACTGCATGGTGTCAGAAGACATCACATGAGAAGCAATGGGTGACTCCTTCCAGCCAGGAAAGTATCAGTGGGGGCCTAAGGGAGACCCAAAGCCTCACTCCTGCCAGGCCTTCAGAAATCCCTGCAGACACCAGTGCAGTTGTACGTGGGAATCCGATACTGCCTTTAGCACTAGTGACACCTTCCCCGTCCCTCCCCCACCCAGCTTCTCTTGCTGGAGTTGCTATCAGAAGAATGCAAGTTAAAATAGTGATCCAGCGATCTAACCTGTTTACCAAAGGGCCACATTTCAATGAAAAGCAATAGCAGAGTCAACCCTGATACCAGGATCAAGGCAGCTATCAACCTGTGGGGGCAGTAGAGGCCAACACCAGGGGGCAGATGGTAGAACTATCAGCTAGACTTAGAGAATCCATCATTGTAAATGCTTCAGTGAACGGTCATGGGCCAGTAGCTCCGTATGTAAGCACTGAAACCCTAGCAAATCCATGGATATACAATGAAGAACCTAGTGCCATCCTGGAATGAAAAAGTAGAGTAGCCAGAGGGAAAGTCCTAGCAGATAAGCTGCAGAGCCGAGTGGGACCTGGCAAACAACCAGAGAACTGGAAGTTACAACCATAGAAATTATCCAGTCTGAATAATGGGGAGAAAGTAAACCAAAGAAACAAAGATAACAGAACCCCAGTAACCTTCAGAGTGGACTGGAAATCTAACATTGTACCTTTGGAGCCCCCTTAAAAAAGAATATAAAAAGGCAGGGAGCTAAAACATCCGAGTAAGTAACTGAAACCTACAAATTTGACCAAAAGATTTAGAAAACTACACACATAAGAAGTGCAATGTTGTCCGAGGTTTCTGTCCCACCAGAGACACTCTGCCTCTCCAGTGCTGGGATTAAAGGCGTGCGCCACCACTGCCCAGCTGGGATTAAACTCAACTACTCTTCTCTCTCTCTCTCTTTCTAAGAACTTTATCCTTTTCCTTTACTCTCTCAAGTCAGCATATATTTTTAAACACATTGTAAACCATTTAGAGATTTTCTTTCATCTGAATCTATCTTTACTGTACATCTCTCTTTTTCTGACCACATGAGTCTTTAATTTGCTAAGCGATATGGCTAGGATTAGAGCTATGTCTTTGACGACTGGATCTACCCCATTCCTTAGCTTTCTGAGAGTCTAGCTTCGTGGTGAAGGTACTGGCAGAAGCCATGTTTATTGGAGTTTCAAGGTCTGTGCTGCCACCAAGAAACATGCTGTTGGCTCTTCATAAACACCAATTAAATGTTTGCCCAGGTCCTCTTAACACAGCTGCAAGGCTTTTGCATCTAAAGCTGAGTAAGGAAGCCTCTCTTAAATGAGACACTCATGCCTCTAGGAAACAGAGCCCACCTGAGAAAATGCTGCTACCAAGAAGCCGTGCTTAACTCTGTCCTTTTGTGTCGAGAATGACTTCCCAAGCTCTATCAGGTTTTATGTGGATATAGTTGTTCATGTTGGCACCATTTGTTGTCTGAGGTTTCTCTCCCGCCTGGTCTGACAGTGGTTCAGTCC
Organism: Myodes glareolus; assembly: GCF_982192425.1. Taxonomy (NCBI): domain Eukaryota; kingdom Metazoa; phylum Chordata; class Mammalia; order Rodentia; family Cricetidae; genus Myodes; species Myodes glareolus. The sequence goes on along the minus strand of NC_142041.1, from coordinate 69,009,635 downwards.
CAATGAAACACACAGAGGCCTATGTTAATTATAAACTGGCTAGCCTAGTAGCTCAGGATTTCTTATTAACTAATTATTACATCTTAAATTAGCCCATAATTCTTGTCTGTGTTAGCCGTGTTGCTTGGTACCTTTATTAGTGAGGCATTCTCATCTTGCTTCCTCTGCAGCTGGGTCATGATTTTAGACTAACTCTTTCCTCTTCCCAGGATTCTCCTGTTCTCATTGCCCCACCTCTACTTCCTGCCTGGCTGTTGGCCAATCAGCGTTTTATTAAAATACAAATGACACATCTCTCAAAGTACAAGACCGTTGTCCCACAGCACTTCCCCCCCTTTCTTTTTCCCAAAACAAGAACTCTGAATTGAATGTCCTTTGTTTAGCTTTTTTCCTGACCATTATCCATAACAACTTGCAACCAACAACAGTCTAAACAAAGACAAACATCCATAATACATTTTTCAGGGGAATGTGGGTGTAGTTTTCCCGGCTACTTCCTGCTGATTAGAAGCACTGATAATCTTATGGGGACCTAAAGAAAATTTAGAATTATGATCAAGTTCTGACTGGAATATCTTGTGAGGCTTGATCATCTCAGGCAGCAGTCTTTGAACTGTTCTGGATGTAGAACTCAGACATCTGGGCCATTCCTCCTATCAGAAATTTCTCAGGGGATCTTCCTTCCTGATATTTCTTAACACAGAATGAATCCACAGTCCCTCATTTCCTGTGGAAACAAAAGCAAAACCTCTTCTCCAAAGTAACATATCTTTTTACTTAAATTTTGAAGTCAAGGCATTTTCAAAATATATATGTTGGGTTACTCTAGCAGCATTTATAATCAAATGTCTTTTAGCAGCTGTTGCTCCTTCCTTAGCATTCGACCAATTCAAAGACAACACAATAACATATGCTATCCAGACTCTCTGTGTATTTTCCATCTTTATGTGGCTTTATTTTAAACTCTATTTCTTCTGTTTTTATTTTTAATTTTTGGGGTTTTTGAGACAAGATTTCTCTGTGTATCTTTACCTATCCTGGAACTCCCTCTGTAGACAAGGCTGTCCTCAACTCACAGAGATCTGCCTGCCTCTGCCTCCCAAGTACTGGGATTTACAATATAATGTAGTTGGCTGAATAATACTCCCTGCAGTAGATGCTAACACCTTGATCCCTAAAACTGCAAATACATATAGTGTACATGATAAAAGGACTATACAGAGGTAACTGGGGGATTTTTGAGATAAGAAAATGCCTTTTCTTGTCTAATTAGGCCCCAATATTATATTAAAAGTTCTCATAAAAGAGACAGAAAGGACACTGCAATACAAAGTCACAAGTCAAGATCTGCAAGAAGCATTTAGAAGCTGGAGAAGTCAGAAGATGGATTCTCCTTTGGCTTGCAGCTTCTCATCTCCAGATCTATAAGATAATAAATTTGAGATAACTTAATGTACTAAATGTGTGACAATTTGTTACAGCAGCAATATGAAACTAATCTACTGAGTTAACCTCAAACAAAATCAGCCCAAAGAAAGCCGTGCCAAGATGCGTCATGCTTCCAAACACTTCGGCAAGTCTGAAGTTAGGAGCCCTTGTGGGAACTGCAACTTGACCTGTAGTGGATTGCTCATCAGCAGCTGCATAGATCAACAATAACTGGCACTTCACAGTTCAAGTGCTGTAGAACTGCCTCTTCAGAATCCTGTATCCCATGAAAATGCCCTTTAGGAAGAAAAGAAGTCAAGAAATTCCTTGATGAAATAAAATAAATCTATCACCAGTGGATCTCCTTAAGGAATTGCTAAAGGAAATGCCTTTTAAGAAAAAAAAGGTAACCATCTTTTAAGATCAAAAAAATTTTTAAAAAAATCAGTGAATATAAATATGGCTGAATACTATAGACTTTCCTAAGGTTTCTTGTTGCTGTTGTTTTGTTTAGTTTTTTGTTTGTTTGGCTGGTTGGTTTTGTTTGAGACACGGTTTCTCTATGTAGCCTTGGCTGTGGCAGAACTCCTTATGTGTAGATGAGGCTCAAGCTCACAGAAATCCATCTGCCCCTGCCTCCTGGGGACTTTCCTAAGCTTTATATGGGATACACACAAGTTTGTAACTGTCTGATGGGTTTGAAACATATATAGAAGAAATATACATGGATGGAACACACACGCAGCAGAACAAAAAAGTATGAAGGTTTCTTAATTCGAAGTTCTAGTGACAAAGGCAGCAGACCATGATGCATGTTGTACATATGATGAAATCCTCACAACGCCCACCAAAACTATACAAGGACATATCCTTAAAATCACTGCAGGTGCATCAAGATGAAATGCTAAACAATTTTCAAATCTCTCATCTCAGAAAGTATAAGAAAGCAGAACTGACAAAAAATTGAAAAATATCTTCAAAAAAATAACCTTTTTTTTTTGGTTTTTTTGAGACAGAGTTTCTCTGTGTAACTTTAGAACCTGTCCTGGAACTTACTCTGTTGACCAGGATGGCCTTGAACTTGCAGAGATCTGCCTGCCTCTGCCACTTGAGTGCTGGGATTAAAGGCATGAGCCACCACTGCCTGACTACATATAGCTACTTTATAGTAAAAAATTGAATGCTTTTCTCCTAAGATGGGAAAGAAAATAAAAGTGTATAATCTCATCACTTCTACCCAGTGTAATGCTAGAACTTTCATCCAGTGCAATAAGGCAAGATAAAGAAACAGCATACAAAAAGACAAAGAGAAAGTCGTTCTCCTCTACCTAGAGTAATCTCAGCAGAAAATCATAGTGAATCTTCGACATAACTACTAGAGCTAGTGAGCGAGTTCAGGAGGCTCATGAGACCCAAGAGAATCACACAGAGATCAGTAGTACTCTTTAATTATTAGAAGTGAATACATAAACACAAAATTAACACAATTCTCCAAAAGCGAACCCTAACGTAAGCTATGATTTGGGCAGTAATTATAGGTCAGTGTGCATTTATTAATCATGCTAATGAATCCCTGTGATTTTGGTTTTTTATAAGATGGAGACTGTATTAGGAGGAAATCATGAATACATAGAAATTCTTTATGTTCTGTTGAACTCGCTGCAAACCCACATCTGTGCTTAAAAGTTAATCCTGTATAGGGGAAAATATTAAAATTACAAAACTGAAAAAATACTTGGGTGTAATCTAAGAAGAGCTTGTTATTGAAAACTTGGATGCTGACAAAGCAGAGTGCCTTCATGTCTGAGAAGACTCCACATAGTGAAGATGCTGATGCTTCCAAAGTTGGTGGGTGCTTTAACACAGTTTCTCTAAAAATCCCAGCAAGATTTTTTATAGACCTGGGCAAAATTCTAAAATTTATGTAGAAAGACAAGGACTAGAATGGCTTCAACCGTTTTGAAAAAGAACAAACAGCGTTGAGAGAAGGATGCACACCACTGGAACACGGTAAAAAATGCGGAGATGATCCGCACAGAGTGCTCACCTGACGTTTAGACCGACACAGGCACCTATGTGACAGGTATGTGAATGGAAATACTTGTGAGTAGACTGCTGTTAAAGACTTTGCTTCACAGAAGACCTTGTTAGAGGTTTGAAAAGGCAATGGAGCCGAGCGGCAGAGAGTAATTGTAAGCACTGTTTGCAAAACAGAGGCCTGGGGAAAGTCAGTATCAGCAACAACAACAAAATGATGCTGTTAAATTGTGTTCGTGTGTATGTGGCCCAGAAGTGTAACTCAACACTTGCCTTCCTGCTTAATGGGTCCTATTCCTTGATCACACACACACACACACACACACACACACACACACACACACAAAGGGGGGGGCAGGGAGGAAAGAAGAATTGGACCAAAGGTGTAAACATTTTATTAAGAAGTATACAGTTCCTCGAGCATATTTTGTTGACCCATACTGTTAGTAAAGTATTAACCTTTTGACTTCTGTCAGTAGCATATACTTAAACATTGTGAGCTATAATAGAAACTCCAAATTTCTAGTTTTCTTAAGGAGAATTAGAAAATTCACACTCCCGAAACGCCTCCTCAAATCACAGATATCTAAGGATTGGTCTTCCATGAGGAAGGCTTGCTGCTCTCTTCCTTGTTCTTGCTGTGGTTCAGGCGCTGTCCCCAGCAGCTGCCTTGAAACATTACAAAACACTTTTTCTTAAAGCTGGGGCAAGAGTTTCTACTCACCTCACCATCAACTAGACCTGTGAAGACAGGCTTGGCTCACTTCCTGCACACGTGGTGTGTGCTTGGCCACATCAGCATCTGACGTGGCCACTCTTGCTCTTCTTCATTATGAAACTTGTCACTCCTACGGGACTATGTTCTGTTTCCTCGCCCACCTGTCCAAATAGGATTCCTGCTTCAAGGTTTTCAAACGTGTTCGATCTCTTTAGTAAATGCTCCATTTTTGTTTAGAGTGTTTCCCACATTTCCTTCTAATGGTTTTTTATGTCCTTCCTATCATTTTTATCCTTGTAATTTGTATGGTTATACTCTTTCTGGTTCTACATCACTTAAAGATTTTTGCCTATTATTATTAACAAATTTACAGTTATTGAACTCAGGACCCCACAGCCTCAGGAAGGTTGAAATCACTGGTCTGTCTGTTGAAGCTACTCAATAAAAGGAAATAGGACACAGCAACTAAATTTCTCCTTCCACATTTGGGACGCTACAAATGTTCTTCATTGTTACAGTTGCTGTAACATTGCTTGCTAAAGATCTTCTAGTGGTTTCTTCAGAGTTTCAGCAAAGGCTTATGGGTTGGTTTGGGTTCACGAAAGAGGAAACGCCTCCTCGGCGTCTGGTTTTCTAATGAGCCATTTTCAGGTTTACAGCTCAAGTCCCGTCATCCCACTGTGACGGTCTCTTCTGGGGACCAAATGTGAAAGTCCTTCCTGAGTCTCATTGCCTCGGCCTCAAGGAGTGGACAGCAGAGGAAATGGAAGGGAAGAACCTTGTGAAAGGAGTCGCCATGACAGAAGGATTAGTGAACTATTCATGCTGACAGACTTGCCAACACTGAGCACATTTTTCTTGCAAGTTAGATGTCCAGAAGTAAAACCATTGTGTTTTTTGATATTGGACTCCCAAGTAATTCAGTATTATCTAAGCATGGTGGTATTGCAGACTATAGTACCATTAGAAGGGCTGTTTGTCTGACCAAGGAACTATGCCAGGAGGGTGTGATGAAACTATACAAGCCATACAGGGTTGGAGGATGACTGACGATTCCACGACTGTTATAGCTTTTCAGGCTACCTGGTGGTTACTACAGAAATGGCTGACGACGTGGATTCTGTTTGGCTTTCATATTCTATTTAGCTTTTATATTAACATTTGCACTAATCAAAAGTAAGAAAGGAGGGCTGGGGATGTAGTTCAGCGGTAGAATGACTATCTAGCAGGCTAGGATCTTAGGTCCCATTCCTAACACCATCACAGGAAAGGGTGAGGTGGCAGCTCCGAGGTGCAGATGCTTGCCATTCCGCAAAGGACTGGAGGTCAGTCCCCAGCTCCTGCACCCAGTGACAGCCCCAGAGGATCCAACACCCTCCTTCATACTCCCTGGGCACCTGCAATACACAGCCGCCGGGTTGGGGAGGGCAGGGAGGAAGGAAGGAGAAAGCAAGGTGGTTTTCCAAGGTGAGGCTTGTCTCAGCACTCTGGATATGCCGACCCCTGCAATCTCCCTGAATGTGGGGACATCCTCTATATAAATTATGGTAGTGGGGGGCAGCACATCCTCTATATAAATCATGGTGGTGGGGGACAGCACATCCTCTATATAAATTACGGTAGTGGAGGCAGCACATCCTCTATATAAATTACGGTAGTGGAGGCAGCACATCCTCTATATAAATTATGGTAGTGGGGGACAGCACATCCTCTATATAAATTACGGTAGTGGGGGACAGCACATCCTCTATATAAATTATGTAGTGGGGGGCAGCACATCATCTATATAAATTACGGTAGTGGGGGACAGCACATCCTCTATATAAATTATGTAGTGGGGGGCAGCACATCCTCTATATAAATTACGGTAGTGGGGGACAGCACATCCTCTATATAAATTATGTAGTGGGGGGCAGCACATCCTCTATATAAATTTTGTAGTGGGAGGCAGCACATCCTCTATATAAATTATGGCAGTGGGGGACAGCATTCATGCTCTCTCCTATGATTAAAAAAGAAAGAAAAGAAACAAATTAAAATTCAGCAAAGAATGGGAATTTACCTAAGGAAAAGTAAAGCAACAAAGGAAGAATGGAGGGTTGGAAGGGCTACTTGAGGTCAAAGCTGGGCCATCTCTGACTGCCAATCTGTGGGCATGCTATTGGGAGGAAGGTCGGCCTGGGTTTCCCAGACCAGCGACTTCTTAGCCTTAGTGTTGCTGAGGGCAGAACTCCAGCCCGCAGAAGGAAGATAAAGATGTGGGTGAAAGGTAGTAAAATACAGGAGAGGGTGAGGGTCTGAGTTTGTAATCTAGAACCAAATTATTTGTATTATTTTCTGTCTCTCACTGTTCCTCCTTGATGTGAGATTCCCCTCTGTATGCTGTGAATATCATTGGTTAATAAAGTACAGCTTTGAGCCTATAGCAGAGCAAGGCAGAAAGAGCTAGGCAGGAAAAACTAAAGTGAATGCTGGGAGAAAAAAGGGTGGGGTCAGAGAGAAGCCATGTAGCCCTGCCAGAGACAGATGCTGCAACTTTAGCCGGTAAGCCACAGTCATGTGATGATACACAGATTAATGGAGATGGGTTAAGTTAATATGTAAGAGCTAGCCAATAAGAAGCTAGAGCTAATGGGCCAAGCAGTGATTTAATTATACAGTTTCTATGTGGTTATTTTTGGAGTCTGGGTGGCCGGGAAATGAACAAGGGGCCTTCTTACTACGCCTCCTCCTACCACAGTGAACATGAGCAGATAGCTCACCTCTCGGTGCTCAGTTTTCTTGTCTGTAGAGAGGCATCATGTGGTATGGGTGGGAGCAGGGTCGTCAGATGAATGGTAGGGAGCAGTGCATGGTGCATGGTGAGCCCGTAGTGTCTGCTGCTGTAGAAGGAAGGCTCATGGCACAAGAGCTGGAACCTTGTCAGACGTGAGCTCTTCCTGATGTTTCATGGAGGACCCATTTCTACCCTTAGATGTCTGTTCTGACTTAGCCTGTGTGCTAAACACAGTTAGCTCTCCTTTTTGAGATACATCTGTTTGTGGCATAGAACACTTTTGGAAGACCTTGGCCATGAAAGAGACGTGAGATTGTATCTCCTCATTCCTAAGGCCCAGAGAAGAGTCTTCCATGTGCAGGGGAATTAACCAGCCTCAGTTTTTTTGTTTTGTTGTGGTTTGAGGGTGGAGTTGTTTGGGGTTTTTGGTTGCTATGGTATGGTATTGTTTTGTTTGTTTTGTGTTGTTTTGAGATACTCTCACTTAGGCTGCCGAAACTCGCTGTGCGTCCCAGATGAGTTAACCTCACACAGGCACCTTCCATCAGTCTCCTGAGTGCTGGGATTTTACACTATCCCTGGTTTAACTGCAATTCTTCTTAGGTATTTGTTTTTAAAATATTAAATCATTATTAATAGATTTTAAATTTTTTGAAGTTGATTTTAAGCAGGCTGAATGATTAAGCCTCCTTGCCTGAATAAGCATATACATTAGAAAAAATATAGCTAAAGATGTATACCAAAGAGCATACAACTAAATAATGTATACAAAAATATAAAACTAAATTGTGTATGCCAAAAATACGTAACTAAATGATGTATATCAAAAACTCAAATACATTCCATGTTCTTAACTTTGTATGTTGAGAGCTAGTTCATCCATCTATACTGGTGGGCCTCCTCTAAGGTGGGCCTCTGAGGGTGCCACAGTCTTCTCTTGATTGTTGTGGGATGGGAGGCAGCAGGGCCAGTGGTTCCCAAGTCCAAGAAGCTGGGTCCTCTCTCTAGGGAACTGTACTTCCAACTCTGTTACAGAGCTCTCATGATTGGGTTTCAGGATGTAGGGGAGGAACCAGCATGCATTGTGGGGAGGATTGTCATGGTGGAGGGGAAGTGTGGAAGTGAGCAGAGGGCACACAAGATGGGGATGAAGGAAACTTGAGGGCTTTGAGGGGAGCAGGGAGGCGTGGGGCTTCACTCTTCTCCCTTCCTTTAGCAGCTGCTAACCTGAAGAAAGATAGAGTAGATCTGAAGTCTTGATCAGCATAGTAAGGTGTTTTTCTTCCGGCCTCTCACCAGCTCCTCACCCTGATCCACTCTATCACACACACTGGGCTCCCTGGGTGGGCCGCTGGGTCAGGTACTTTTGCATTGTTGTGACAATGCTGCTGGGCACACTCAGGCGGGGGAGGGTGTGTCTGGGCTCACAGCTCCAGTGTGTTTCCCACCGTGGGGCAGAGTAGCTCAGGCCATGGCATCAGGAGCCTGTGGCAGAGGCTGCTCATATCACATCAGACCAGAAAGCAGAGACAAGGAGGAGCCAGAGGAAGACAGAGCTGTCAAAGGCTTGCTCTGGGGGCCTGTTCTGCCTGCTAGGCCCGTCTCTAAAAGGTTCCAGAGCAGTACCACCTGTGAACCTAGTGTCCCACTCACTCGGGGGGGGGGGGCGTGAGAGAATCTCAGATTCCACTCCTAATATTGCAGAGTGGCAGCCGAGGAGGAACAAACGTTTCAGAAGAGCAGCAGGAGCGTGAAGTAACTTCCTTCACCGTTCTGCGCTCTCTTCACTTCTCTGTTTCTCCACAGGCCTGCGAGATAGGAAATCCATGCAAAGAAGGCAAAGACCCCTTTCTTCTGTTCTCTCCACCTTCCCTCTTCCCCTCAGGTGGAAGGTGTGGAGAGGGGTGTGTGTGTGTGTGTGTGTGTGTGTGTGTACAAGTGTGTGTCTTGTGTGGACATTGTAAGCAGTGGTAGAGACAAGGTTAAGAAGGTGAAGATGGATGTTGTATACCAGAGTTACAAGGTGATGAAGAGGAAGATAACGATCTCACCATTAATCTAAGACAATCTGTAATCCAAAGATCTACTTTTTATTTTTTGTACACACAAACATTAGGCTTTAGGTTTAGACTGAAGAGATCAGCAAGATGGATTTGAACTGGGTAGGTGGGGAATAGTGGAGATAGTCTGATGCTAGGGGACTGGTTAGTAGCATCCAGGGCAAGAGCCCCAGCTGTGAGCCAGTTCAGGAGAGCAACAGTTTGATCTCATGGTTTATTTAGGAATCTGTAGAACATGGATCAATTCCTCGTCCTCTCCAACCATTCATAGTGTTTCCAGCAACATTTTAATATTCTCCCCACATCTTGGATTATTGATTCAGCTACTTTCTTGCCTTTTTGAAGCTACCCCTCCTTCGGTGTAGCACATTTACACCCAACATGTTCTTTTCTGATTCCCCAATTGTTAGACAAAGTGTTGATTATGGACAAACATACAATCTCTTCGCATATGGAGAAATTAATTTTTCCCAGAAAAGTTGCCATATGCTGGGAGGGGACCATTGCTGTGCACACATGAGTGAGGACAGATGCTTGCCAGACAGATTGTCCCTTTCAGCTTCCTAAAATATTAGTAGCACAACACTCATGCAGTCTGAGTATTATTGAATGCCCTTTCCCTCTGGTTGCTCTCACAGCTGAAACCTCGGGGAAATAACGTAATCAAGTTCTCCTACTTAGAAATTAATGTTTCCAAGCCTGTTTTAGGAAGTGTGCGATACCCAGGCTGCTCTAGAGGATGGCTTAGAAAACCGAGATATCCGTGGCAACTCAGATAGGTTCCTGCGCTTGTGATTCTAATCTTGTTTGGGATACACATCGTCGAGGATTTGACGGTTTGCTTGGCTCCAGAATGCCAAGGCAAGGCCACGTGTAAACTTGACTTTAAAGCATGTGATAAAGAGTAGGGTCAGAGGAGAGCTACGGTCAGAGCCGCATCACTGGACCAGAGTGTAGTAATAGGGTGTTAAGCTCTTTGGGCTCTTTTGGGGGGCCACCACCCAGCTCCCAAATGAACCACACACGGAGTCTTATTCTTAGTTATCAACGTCTGGTCGTAGCTTGCCTTGTTTCTTGCCAGCTTCCCTTAACTTATATATCCCATCTACGTTTTGTCTCTGGGCTTTTCCCGTTCTCTTACTTCTTTACATCTTACTCTTACTCTGTGGATTGCTGTGTAGCTGTGTGGTTGGCCCCTGATGTTCTCCTCTGAAACCCTCTCTATATACCCTCTCTGCCTGCCAGCCCTGCCTATCCCTTTTCTTGCCTTGCTATTTGCTGTTCAGCTATTTTTTAGACCATCAGGTGTTCTAGACAGGCAAAGTATCACAGCGTGACAGAGTTAAACAAATAAGTAACACACCTTAACATAATAGTCCCAACTCCAGAGATATGTAAAATATGGGGATTTCCAGCTTACCTCCAGAAGCAAGGTGTCCAGTTCCTCGTGCCGTCAGTTGCTAGGCAGCATGAGGTGAACGAGCCTGCTTCTGAGGTGTGCTCTTCCGCATGCAATCCCTAGCATCTCGTAAGTGTATTTAGGGCGTAGGAAGTATACAGGTGGCGGGTAGGGAGTTGGCTCGGTTATTAAGAGCAGGTACTTGTCTTTCAGAGGGCCTGAGTTCAATTCCCAGCATCCATGTCAAGCAGTTTACAACTGCCCGTAATGTAACTCCTGCTCCAGGAAATGCAATGCCCTCATCTAAATCCCACAAGCCCTGGCACTCACATGTACACAAGTCCACCTGCAGCCACATGTTCCCATAATTAAAACCGTAAAGAAAGAGTAGACCCCATGACAAGCACACACAAACAGTCTGGTATGGTTCCCTGTATGGCACAGAGTGTTGCTTATTCACATTTTAAATCCCAGCATCCCATAGTAGGGTCATGTGAGGAAGAGCATTGCAGAGTGAGCTGGAGGCTACACAACCCTGGAATCTGAATGTTGGCGTTCCAAGAAGGGCGCGTTACACCCTGCTAGTCCCTCAGCCTGTTTGGGCCTGAAACCTCCCCACTTGTAAAATAAAGCAGTTGGACTGGATGGACCTTGCTATGCTTCCTAGACGTTAATGAACATAGTAGTGATTGCGGTGTCTTGTAAAGTTGCAAATCCTGACTCAGTAGGTGTGGGTTCTGGCCTGGGGTTTGTTTTTCTGTTAGGGTGTTCCGAACAATGTTGATACTGCTGATCCACAACCACTCAACAGTTAGTTCTGCGGATCCCAGTGAACAAATGCCTGTTAAACTAGATGGTTCTGTGGCATTGTAGGAAAGACAGGGGCCTTTTACCGTGTGCCTCCCATGAAATCAACAATCCCCATTCTTCATAATTATCTCTGCCAGACACCCTTTAATGTCTGATTATGCATAACAGTTTCACATGCATTCCAGAAAGCACTGACTAGATTTGGACCCAGCTTACCAGACTTGACAATTTAAGCCAGAGAAATATATAGAGATAGTAATAAATATGGAGTGATGATATGTGCCCGTTCTGACACTGGGTGCACTAAAATACCACAGGCATGTGTTTAGATGGGCCTTAAAATATTTGCACTCATACATCTTTTGTTCCTTTTAATCTCTAGGAAACTCAAAAGTTTGCCCTATATTTTTGACAATAAAAACAAGATTTTGGTTTCTCTTCCCTGTGAGAGCTGGGAGGGAAGAAGTCAGTTTCTGAACTCCTTTTCTTGTTGATTGATTGATTCTAGCCTCACTGACTTCAAAAGAAATATCTCACCAGCTGAGAAATCCTGATCCCTTGAATGTGCAGGAGCCTTGGCTTGGCTCAGTGTCACAACCCTGAGTGTGTCCTCACAGGTTCATAAACTGTTCTCCGTGCTTCCTGTCCGGGCTCTGCTCCACCGGTCACCCACACACAGCTCTTGTGAAGCAGTGTGGGGACTGCTGGCCATGGCTGTCTCTGAGTCATAGGGTAGTGAGCAATACAGAGGAGGAAAGCAGTGAGCCCAAAGCCTCCTGGTCATTAACTCGTGGAGGGTTCTCTTTCTACTGTGCACACGTGTCTGCCGACCTAGCCTCCTTGATGGAGGGAGGGACTGGCATTGCCTCCTGACAGCAGAGCTTTTGTACAACTGAGAGCCTGGCAGGCAAGCTGCTGGAGACAACGTTCTGGTACCCATGGTGACAAGCCAGTGTATTTTACCATATCACTGGTTAGCAGAGTGATGGCTAGGATGACTTCTCCATTGACCTAACTCAGCAAGAGATGAATTATCATCTATCAAAAAAATGCTCATATCCACTTTTGAGGGTATCGCAACCAAATATTGACTAGTAGTGAAATTAGAGACCCTTTGTTTAAACCTCCCTGATTCATGTGATCACATATGATAGTTAGTAATGTTCATGTGCACACAGGAATACAGCCATACAGAGGAAACTTATATGTCACGCCCTCAGCATACAGGAAGGTGTCACTGTGACATCTGATATGCTGGTTTGGAGCTTGGAGAAACCTTCGATAGGCGACATCAGCTCACCTTTCCGACTGCGGTTGTCCTACCCGCATAGCGATGCTAACATGGCTCCCGAATGGTACTGTGCACAGGCCGAGGTGCACGGGGTGAAACTGTGTAGCAAGGCGTCAGAATCGATCATTGTCAGCAACCGTAAGAATCCTGGTGTTTGTGACAGCCCCTGAAATCATGTCTCGGAAAAAGAAACGAGAGACTCCACATTTGTGATTTTCCACCGCTTTGTATGCAAGTCTTTATGCAGGAGGTTGTGTCTGGGTTAATAAAATGTCACCCTGTTTATTAGGAATAAAGCTGCCGTGGAGACAAAGCCGCCATTAATTAGGCTCAGCCTCAGCTTTCCTCCTGTGTTGTCACACACAGCTGTTGCTTTCTTTGTGCGTGTGTGTGTGTGCATGCATGTGTGTGTGTGCACGTGTGTGTGTGTGCATGCATGTGTGTGTGCATGTGTACGTGTGTGCATGTGTACATGTGTGTGTGCGCACGTGTGTGTGTGTGTGTGTGGAGAGAGAGAGAGAGAATTAAAAAAAACAATACAATGTGAAGACAGCGTACTCATATTAAAGAAGGTAGAGAACCATGAGGGTTATTGAATTGGAAAGCTAAACTTTTAAAAAGCCGTGGAGGGCAATTCTATATACTTTGAACTAATGTCTCTTACTAGATCGCTGAACATACAGAGTTATGCAGGCGGGACTGAGGAAACTGCACGTCCGGCTTCCCCTTATAGTTAGAGGAGCATGGAGGAGTGTACCTGGACTATGGTTGCAGAAAATAAAGGATGCTCTCAACATCCTGCCAGGGAGGAAAGACAAGGCTGAAACCTACCAACCACATTACAAGAGTATAAGGCCTGCAGGCCAAGGGCACGAGACAGTGGAAATTCAAGACACTCACGCCAGCTGACGAGGTGCTACTGCTTCTGTGCAAATAGAGATTCACCCACCTTGGTGTGGACGCAACAGTGATTCAGACAGTTATTCTTCCCCGGATTGACTGTACACCTGAATCACAGATTCTATGGGTCTGAGCCCCTAGGTATTGCTGAAGCTGACAGTTCGAAGACTGTATTTTGAGTGGTAAGCGTCTAACCTGCTTTTTCTCCAAGCTTCCCTTTCTCTGCTGTCTCCTCCTTACCCCACATGCTCACTGCCTGCTGACCCTCCCGTCACTCTCTGCTAGCCCTCCAGTTCTTTCCCGCTTTCTGGATTGGGTTGCATGGTGTCTCATTGTAATCACTGGTATCCGGCTCAAGTCTTTCCTCTTCCAGTTCCGCCGCTCACGTCTGCTGGTAGCAGGACAGAGGGCATCTACACCACTAAGCTAACCGGTCTCCTGCTCGTCAGGGAGCCACTAATCCCCTCTTCTGTGTTACTGCCAGCTGCTCCCTTTATCACATTTGGAATCTGGGTGTTTTCCCTAGACTCACGTTTGGAGAGCTTGTTCACCAGTTCAGGCAGTGTTTGGGAGGCTGTGGAATGTTTAAGAGGTGGAGCCTGGCTGGTAGGAACAGGATACCAGGGACAGGCCTTTGAGGCTTTAGCCAGTGTGAACAGCAGCTCTTGCCCATGTTCGACCATAAACAGAGCGACCACCCTTCCCCGCTATGATGAACTGAAATCCCTGTGAAAAGTCCTGCACTTAATGTCACAGCCACTCCTGGGTGCCCCTTACCCTTTGGTTTCTTCAGTGGGCATCACAGATATTCTGCCTGGTAGATGACAGCTACATGGAGTCTGCTTGGCTCCGCCTACTCTCTCTCTATATATATCTCTGCTTGGCTTTCCCACCTGGCTTTATTCAGCTAAGCCATTGGCCAAAATAGCTTTATTCATCAACCAATAAAAGCAACACATATATGAAAGGACATCTCACATCAAAGTTAGTCTGTTTGGATCAATATCAAAACCCAGGTACCATAGTGACAGGTATATGAAGATGCTTAAAATATTTGAATAATTATTGAGGTGGGGTTAGATTAGAACAAAATTAGGAAAAAGCATGTGTTGACATATATATTTCAAACCCTCTTGTTCTTTGTGAATAGATAGGCTAAGGAAGGCCCTGGCTTTGGGACTTCTTTGAACCTAAAAATGCTGTATTGAGTAAAAACTGTTTGCCTCCCAGGCCCTTTAAAGATAAGGAGGGGGAAAAAAAAGTACCCAACATTAAATTCCATTCAAAACTTTCTGTCCTTTGTCTCTGCAGGCAAAGACTGCTTTTCCATTTCCCAACTGCTCAGACTCAATCACACAGAAACTCTATTAATTACAACAGTGTTTGGCATATCAGTAACTCTTACATCTTAAATTAACCAATTTCTATTATTTTGTGTATTGCCACAAGGCTGTGGCTTACTAGGTAAAGTTCCGGCGTGTCTTTCTTTAGCAGCTACATGGTGTCTCATTGACTTTACCTGTTCTCTTTATACATCTCCTCCAGCCTGGCTGTATTCTGCCCTGCCATAGGCCGATGCAGCCTGTAAAAGCAGCACTTATACAGAAGGCCATCCCACATCATGTCTCGTTAAAGGATCTCAGGAAGGCTGGTAGTTGAAGTCAACCACATCGTTCTGGACTTGGGAGCTGTCTTAGGGTTTCATTTGCTGTGAAGAGACACCATGACCACAGCAAGTCTTATAAAGGAAAACATTTAATTGGGTGTCTTACAGTTTTAGAGACTTAGTCCATTACCATGGCAGAACATGGTTGCGTGCAGGCAGATATGGTTTTGGAGAGGGAGCTGGGAGTTCCATATCTTGCAAGCAACAGGAAGTGATCGATCTCATTGGGTGTGACTTGAACATACGTGAGACCTCAAAACCTGCCTCCACAGTGACATACTTCCTCCAAGACCACACCTACTCCAGCAAGGCCACACCCACTCCACAAGGCCACACCTCCTAAAAGTGCCACTCCCTTTGAGGGCCATTTTCTTTCAAACCACCACCTCTCTCTTGGGACACTTACACAGAGATGCAACTAATTAGCATTAGTGATTCTGGCCTTGTCCCTGACTCCTGTGTCCTCCTGTCATCCAGACAACTGTCTGTCTCTAAGATGGTGATGACCCAAGTCATAAACCTTGCATTAAGGATCTGCCCTTCTAGTTGTTCTTAAGGTCAAGAAGTTAGGCGTTTAGTCCACTAACAGTGAAGGAGAGGCACTGATGTATATAGAAGTTGTAGTCACATTTATTTTTAGTGTATGCCAGAGTTTCGCATTTTGTTACATCTTTACCACGCACTAACTCATTACCTCTCAGGGTATTAAGGAAGATTTACAGCATCAGGAAACACAGGATGTTGCAGGTGAGACCATTAACCTCACAGCTGACTAAGACTTTTTATCAGGGCTTAGTGAATACAGCTTCTCTCTCTCTTCTCTGTCTGCTTCTTCACAGAGGGCCCCACTCACACTGCCCTCTCTCTCTCTCTGTAAGACGGACATTTGGGGTAGAAGTCATGTTGTGTTTTAATAAGTATGTACTCATTTTAGGCCAACAGTTCTCAGCTTGGGGTGATTTTGCCTTATGTGGGGCATTTGTCCAAACTAGAAACATTTTGGATTGTCACATATTGGGGTAAAAGTTACTAGCCCCTATCCCCCTCCACCAATCTCTCCAGCTGTAATGATAGCAGGGCATGAATTGAGAAGTCCTATTTGAGCATAAACCTTACATTGGTGTGTACAGCTTATCTCTTTCCTGTACTCAAAGGAAGAGAGCATTGAGGACAGTGAGGCAGGCCATGGACAAAAACGGAGTGAGATTACAGCACATTGTAAGATTCTTTCACTAGCAAGAATTGCCAGTCTTTATGAGCACACTTGGTTTCCAGCTTAATGACAAGGGTTTTTATAAGATCTTCATTTCTATATTAGTTGTCCAGCTTCTTTAAGGAGCAATTTGAGGATTAGGATGAGGACTCAGTGGGTAAAGTGCCTGCCCTGTGAGCATGAGATCCCCAGGCCCATGGAAAAGCTGTGTTCAGCAGTGCACATGTGTAAGCACAGCACTGGAAGGCAGAGACAGGTGGATCCCAGGGAACTGCGAGCCAGCCTTTCTTATTTATTAGCAGAAATAAGTCCACACTTTCTCTATGTTCTCTGTTGGTTTCCATGTGGCTTTCTCATACCCACTTCCTTTGGTCCCCTTATCATCTTCCTCCTTGCCCACCCCTCCCTGATTCAGCCTTCCCACCCCCAGCCTTCTCCTTATGTACAGTCATTTCACCTGTATGCCACCACCTTCCCTAAGGCAGCACTTAACGACTGCCCTCTTTGGTTTCTAGAGGTTTGCCAAGCTAGACACACCAACTGAAAGGTCAGGGCTAGGACCTACATATGAGAAAGAACACACAGTATTTCTCTGGGCCTCAGTTATCTCAGAATGATTTTTCCAGTTTCATATATTTAACTGAAATGTTCATAATTTTACCCTTCTTTATAGCTGAATTAAATCCTGTTGTGAGTACACCACACTTTTATTATCCATTCATCAGTTGCTGGACGTCTAGACTGATCCCATTTCCCACCTATTGTGCCTATGGCATCCGTGAACATGCACCGTGTCTCTAGGCTATAAAGCCCTGGGAGGGTGTGAGTGGCCATGGGGTGGGCCTATTTTCCGTTTCTGAGGGACCCAGGCTGATTTCTAGCATGACGGTGTTAGTTTATACTCCCATCAGCAGTGTACAAAGGCCCCCTTTCTTCACATCCATGCCAGTGTTGCTGGATTTATATCCTTGATGGTGGTCATTCTGACTGGGAGGAGATGAAATCTTGAAGTGGTTTTAATATATGATCCCCTGATGACTAAGAATATGGAGCTCATCTTCAGCGTTTCCCAATCATTAGTATTTCTTCTCTGAGAAATCTCTGTTCAGCTCCATAGCCTGTTTTTAAATTTGGGCCAATTTTATTTCAGAGTTTGGTTATTTGTGTTCCTTACATATTCTAGATACTTATACTGATATTGATCCTCTATCAGATATATCTGGAAAAATATTCCATCTATGGGTTGCCATTCATTCTGTGGATTGCCTTTGCTTTTCAGCTTCATGAGTTCCACTTGTCAAAAGTTGGTCTTCTTTCCTGTGTTACTAGAGTGCTGTTTCCAAGTCTTAACATATGCCTCAGTGTTGAAGAGCATTCCTCCATTTTCCTCCAGTGGTTTTGGGGGTATTGTGTCTTGTATTGAGGTCTCTGATATGTTTAGAATTGAATTTTGGGTAACAGGACATATAATGTTCCAGTTTCATTTTTTTTGTTGTTGTTGTTGTTGTTTTTGACATGTTGATATCCAGGTTTTCCTAACACCATTTTTTGAAGATACTGATTTTTCTCAGGTGCATATTTTTGGGGACCGCTGTCAAAAATAGGTGACTGTAATTGTGTGGGCTTACATGTGAGTCCTCTATTCTTTTCCATGACCTATATGTCTGCTTTTGCACCAGTACCGTTCCCTTTTCATTACTGTGGCTCTGTAGTATTGCTCGGAATTGGATGTGCTGTCTCCTGCAGTATTCTTTTTGTTCAGGATTGCTTTAGCTATTATTGGACTTTTGTGTTTCCATATAACTTAAATATTTTATATATCTGTGAAGAATGTTCATGCAATTTTGATGAAAATTTCATTGAAATTGGTAGGTTGCTTTTGGTAGGGTGGCTGCTTTCACAATGTCTTTTTTCTTCTGATCCATGAGTAAGTATGTGAGGTCTTTCCATTTTCTAGTGTCTTCCTCAGTTTTTACCTTCAGTGTCAAAGTTTTCATCATGGAAGTCGTTGTTTCCTTGTTTATGTTGATTTAAACTTCTTTTATTTTTTTATCTTCTTGGTAGCTATTGTGAATAGAGTAGTTTTCTTAGTTTCTTTTTCAGTATTTTTGCCATTGGAATATAAAAAGGCTGCTAGTTGTTGTACATTGATTTTTGTACTTCCATTTTGCTAGAAGTGTTTATCAGCTTTATGAGTTTTTTTCCATGGGGTCTTTAAGGTCCCTTATGTGTGGGCTCATAGCATCTGTAAGTATGGATACTTTTACTTACTTTCCTATTCACATGCCATTATTTCCCTCCCTTGTATATTATTGCTCTGCTAGGACTTCAAGAACTGATAGGGTCTCCCTAACTGAAGAGTTACATTTATTGGTGTATGCATGACGATCCTCACTGCATTCCTGTAATGAAGCCCATTTGATTGATGTTTGTCAGTGTTTTATTAGGTGTTTTTACATCTATGTTCATCAGGGAGACTGTCTGGAGTTTTCTCTCTTGTTGTGTTTTTATCTGGGTTTTGGTGTCCTAGAAAGAGTTTGGAAGCATTCTTTCTTTTCACATTCTGGGGAATATCTGAATAGTAATGCAGTTAGTTCTTCTTTGAAGTTCTGGTAGAATTCTGCTATGACGCCATATAGTCCTTGATCCTTTCTTAGTTAGGAGACTTTATATCACTGCTTCAGTCCTATTGTTGGCCATAGGTCTGTTTAAATTATTTCATCCTGGTTTAATTTTGGTAAATCATCTGCATCTAAAAATTCAATTGTTTTAAATTTTCCAGTTTAGGGTAATATACGGTTTCTATGGTACATCCTTATGGTTTCTGAATGTCATTGAGTTGCGTAGGGATGTCTCCCTTTTCATCTCTAATTGTATTGTTTTTAGATATTCTCATTTAGTTAATTTGACTGTCAATCTTCTCTCTTTTCAAAGAACTAACTTTAATTTTGATCCTTTGGATTGTTTTTGTTTGTTTTTATTTCATTAATTTCTACCCTGATTTTATTATTTCATCTGCTGCTTTGGGCTTGGGCTATTCTTGTTTTTCCAAGGCCTTAAGATAACTCCTTTAGTTATTTGAGATCTCTCAAAATTTTTGATGTAAACATTTAGTACTGTAAATGTACTTAGAACTGTCTCCATTGTACCCCAGGGATTTTGGTATTCAAGTTCTAGAGATTTTTTTTTTAATTTCCTTCTTAAATTCTTCAGTGACTCATTCATTATCTACGAGTGTGTTGTGTGGAGATCATGGGTTTGTATGCCTCCTGTAGTTTCTCTTCTTGTTTATGTCTTACTTTATTCTATGTTGATGAGATAGAATACAGGGTATTATTTCAATTTTCCTGTAATTGTCAAGCATTGAAGCCAGAGGTGATGGTGCATATCTTTAATCTCAGCACTTGGTATGCAGAGTCAGGCAGATCTGAGTTTGAGGCCAACCTAGTCTACAGAGAAAGCTCTAGGACAGCCAGGATTGGTGCACAGAGAAACCCTGTCTTGGAAAACAAACAAACAAACAAAGAAAGGATGGCCTGTTTTGAAGGACGTTGAAGGACGTTGCTTATGCTGCTGAGAAAGTGTGAATCCTTCACTGTTTGAGTGAATGCCTTGCATGTGTCACCTTAGGGCCACCCTTCTGTGCCTTCCTTCATCAGTGAGAGCAGGGTGTTGAATTTCCTCACAATTATTGGATTGGTGTTAATCTGAGACTTTGCATGTCTTCATGTTTGTTTCATGAAATTGAGTGTACCTGTTTTGGAGCGTATCTCTAATGAAACCTGGACGTCTGGAATTAGATTATTGGTTGTGTCTTCTATAGTGTGTTTTCAGTCCTCTGGGCCAGAATCTGTGAAGTGGACAGTTGGCTAGATGACCTGAGGGAGACTGAGGTGAGCAGACAGCTGGCTAGAGAGGGAGGGTCTGTTCCATGCCAGTGTGGTAAGTCAGCAGGGAAGCTCCCTGTACCATCTCCACTTTGCACAAGTAGCATTCCTAAGGTTTTTTTTTTTTTTCTGATGCTGTCTTCAGAGCTTAAGATCCTCCTTCCTTTAAAAATGATGGGCTTTCTGGCTTGTGTGGGGACTGCTCAGAACCACAGTATCACTGAGTTGTGGCCCTAAGTAGTCCTGGGTTGAGAATTTCCTCAGCAGATGCCTGAGAGGAGTTCCCATGGCCTTGCATCGCTGCAAACAGAGGCAGCAGGGTGTGAGGCTACCCTCTCTTGCCTCTCCTGCTAAGTAACTGTCTCTCACCTTCAACTACCCTTTTATCTTGGTGCACACATCCAAAGGCTTTAGACCCCGCGGCCAGGGGTCTTTGAAGTAGGGTAGGATGGCAAGCTCTGACCTTACAGATCCCCATAACATCTCACCTGGGCATCTCTTTGCCCTCTCTGACGTTGGTTTTCTTATAATTTCTTTCTAAGAATAGTTCCTTCTCCCCCACCCCTTTAAGTTTATTAAAACAGGAACAAATTTAAAGCACAGAAGAGGCACTTCTCTACCTCAGTGCTCATCTTCCAAGCAGTTTCCAGCAGCTCCCGTCTCCCTCACTCTCCCCGTGATTCACCTCCATAAGCACCACTTACCAAGTCTGCTTAAGAACCATCCTACAAAACAGAATTCTAGACTGGAGTTGAAATTTCTCAAGTTTGAATCACACCTCCTCCTGCAGAAAGGGATCTTTATAAGTGATAAAATCTTACTTTTAAACATAAGACACTGTGTTAAAATACAGTGTATTTCAAGTTGAGGGAATAAAATATCATGGCTAGATCTATGCCAGCAATTAGCACATGGTTCTCTGCCCTTTCATTTCCCATGTGCGCTCTCTCTCTCTCTCTCTCTCTCTCTCTCTCTCTCTCACACACACACACACACACACACACACACACACACTCACTTAGCTATTTTTGTCTGAATCTGTGGTACCTTAGCCCATCTCCCAGGTCTGAGGTTATGATAGTGATAATTCACGCCTACCGTAGGAATCTGTGAGGTAGAGGAGGAAGGAGGCAATGAATCAAGAAAGGCATTGACATAATTAAATACCATGTGTGTCTGATGCACCACTTCTATTTGCTTATATGTGCAGTGATACGTGCAATGTACATGTATCTTATATATAGGGTACTATATAAGACTATTTTTTAAAAGAAAAACATTTATATTGGTTTATTTTATGTGTATGAGTGTTTTGTCTGCATGTATATACATGTACCACATGCATGTCAGGTATCTATGACGGTTATAAGAGTATATCTGATTCTCTGGAACTGAAGCCATGGGCAGCCGAGTCACTGATTCACTGTGTTGGTGCTCGAAACTGAACTTGGGTCTTCTGCAAGACGAACAGGTGCTCGTAACCACAAATCCACATCTCCTGCCCCAGGCTGTGGCTATTTTGAGAGCACACTTTAACTTCTGCCTTTAGGACGCCTTTCTACTTATATTAAAATGCTACAGTTTAAAGAGTTATTGATCAATTCCTTCCTTTACTGCATAATACTCAGTAAGTAAAAGAGAAGGTAATAATTTTATGCTTCATTTTTACAGTTTTAGTCCAATATGAAATATTTTCCTCTTGTTCCTTTCTAGAACAAACTGAGTCCTCTGATTTCAACAGTGGAGCACAACTTTGGCGCTGGGAGGAGGTAAGTTTGGGGTATTGATTCATCTACATTATCATCTCTAATATTGACCGTTTAAGCTTGCTTCTAGCGTAACTCTGTATGCAGACGTCAGTTCTTCATTTGGGGACCGCACCTCCAGCCAGTGTGAGATATCCCATCTTAAGTGCTGCGCATCACAAGTGCTTGGCCTCGGAGACTGCTGCTGCTAGGTTGTTTATGTTGCTCTAATCCACTCCTGAGAGAAACAGGGAGAAAGGTCTGTTATGGACCACAGTTGAATCAGAAGCTTCATCACTTAGGGCCCATGGTGAGGCCAACTGGAGGGTGTGGTGGGTCAGAGCTGCTCCCTCCTAGCAGTCAGGAAGCCAGAGGGGAAGGATGTAAGGACAAACTCCACCCATCAGAGGCATCCCCAGTATCCTATTTCTTCTCTGCCCCACCTCTTGAAGGGTCCATTCAGCCGTGACTCCATCACCAGTTAATCCACTGATGGAATCAGCCCTTTAATCAAATCATGCTCAAAAGCTCCACCAACTGTTGACCGAGCCATCAACACGTGGGGTGTTTCCTATCCAAGGACAAGGGACCGAGACACAGCAGGCGCAGTTCCTACACCACGGTGCTTCCCTTTGATCAGTGCCAGGCTCGCTTCTGACTCTGCTCTTTGAGACCTCTGTGGCCATGGCCAGGGCTACCCCATCTCGGTCTCTTTCTTCATCTTGAGATGGCAGTGCTAACTGGTGGGAGGGTGGAGAGAGTGCACACAGCTCCCTCCACTCCCATCATGAGGCGGTGGTGACCTGGACTGGGCCAGCCTGTTAACAGAATCTCATCCAGAGTCAAATCTTTGAGCCTGAGCAAATGACAAGTCAACACAAAGATATTCTATATTTGATTTTAGCAATTAGATTACTACAAGATTATCACTTTTTAAAATGAATCCTGGACTTTGATGTGTCATGTCCACCCCCATTTGAAAGATTTAGAAACCTCCAGTGTCCTGGCCTGCCTGACCTGATCCCATTACACACCATTATCCAGCTCCTCTGTGCTCACAGGGGAAAGGGTCCATCCACTCTGGGTTTTCCCAGCCTCTCATAGAACGAACTTGGTAAAAATAAATAAATAAATAAATAAACCACTGTCTTTTAATTAAATCTTTTCTTACACTCGTTGAGAAATTCTGAGTTACGTCTTTGCTGTTTGGAGAACTGGGTCATTGTAGCTCGAGGCCTGAGTCATTCCCAGTGTAGCTCAGATCCTAGGAACAGTTGCTTTTTGTTAGTTAACTGAGGCTAAAGAATCTGTGCGTTAAGGGCTTTGATTATCTTCACTCCACAAATGCCTTCCTCTGATCTCCTGACATTTGACAAGAATCTTGATTCAGGGATTAAATACTTTCTCTAAAGCACTCTGCTTTAGTGTTTCCACTAAAGCAACTTGCCTTGCACATTTAGTGGTGACCTGGAGTGCAGAACATTTTCCAGTCAGGAAATATTGAGACTTAACGGGGAAACCATGCATTTTGGAATAGGTATCAGACACATCTGTAGTGCCCTCAGCCCCCACCCCCCGTGTCTGCAGAGAGCTGGCTGCTCCCTTTGTGTCTGTGGCCTAACTCTTCAGCTTTTCACAACGAAGATATGTTTCTGTTTGTCTTTGGTTTTCTTTGTAAACTAATGTGAGTTTGCAGCTCTCTGTTGTGCCGAGCTCCTGTCCCTAGTTCTCTGGTATTCTCTATTTATGTGTCCCAAGCAGCTCTGCGAATGTCTGGGCATACAGTGAGACTGCCTCCCCCACCTTACTCCCTCCTCTTCTGCTTGTGGCTGATTGCTTCTCCTGGAATCAATACTCCAATTAGTGGCATCCCTGTTGACCCAGTTACTCTGCCCTGGCATGGCCTCCTCCCCATTCAGTCCACCCCAGATTCTGGATTTCAGATAATAATGCAGAAGTTCCAGGAGCAGGGCTGGTGCTTCGTCGGTCACATATTCACTGTCACTAATCGTCACTGCAAGTGTCTTTCTGACCTTCGTCTCCTCTGCTGTCGGTGCTTTGCTTGTGGCCTTCCCGTGTGCACAGTCCCGGTCTGATGGCTTCTGTAGCTCCTTTCTGAGAGACTCCCTCACTGAGGACTGTCTCTGATCCCCACAGAGTGACTTCTGTGCCTGTGGAGCCTGCAGACCCCATCCAGACACCTGGCTAAGGAGCCCTGGGGCCCGGTCCTGGGCACCCCCTCCAGCATGTCTTACCCTGTTCCCAGGGCCTGGAATTCTTCACGTGTAATGCCATGCCTCTTAAGACAAGCACGTCATTCTCTGCACACAGTTCTCGCTTCTGAGAATGCTCTGGCCCCTTCTTTCTTCATGAATTCTAGAACAACCTTCAAGACCCACCTCAATTTCCATCTGCTCTGAGGAGCTCTCCCTGGTTCTCTGGGTCCCATGGGATCCATACAGTTCATTGGCTGTGTCTCTAACACACTCTGTTGCAGTTATCATCTGTATATATATATCCATGTGTGTGTGTGTGTGTATATACATATATATATGTATATATATATAAAATCTGTATATGACTTTCCTATGAATGTTGAGCTTGAAGGCAAGGCTTAAACCTATCTTGGTACCTACAACAGCTAATAACTGTCCAGAGCATTCAGATTTCTTTGGATGAAAGCATCTTCAAGACTAATTTTAAAAACATATTCATAGGAAGAGATTGCCCTCAAGCTGTTCTTTTCCTGACTTCATATAAGTACTGTTTATTCTCAACAATATGGTTTGTTTTCTCTTGCTTTTTGTGTCTGTTGTAAGGAAGTGCCGTCAAAACCTATCCAAGGTCTCTTTCTCTCTTTTGCTGGTATCAGTGCTAAAGTTTTGGCTGAATCCTTTCTGAATTTGAAATCAGGAACCATTTCAACCTGGGAAGTGTTCAGCCAGTCTTTACCACCTCCGTTGATGCTGGCCGCTTGATGGCGTTGAATTTGGGCATAAACACCGAAATTGTCCCAACTTCCTTATAGGCTTTTATCACGCCCATGTTTCAGAAGTGTGTGTCCCATGTCCACGTGTATCACCTGTTCCCTGAGCTCTGTTAGACAGAATCTGTCCTTCCCAGGCAAGTGTCGACTCTCAGTCCAGAACAAAACTGTGTTTCGTGAGAAGCCACAGCTAACACAATGATGAACTGAATATTTGAGGAGCCAGGGAGAAATAATGGGATTCATTTTCAATTCATGCTATTGTAGGCAGGAGCCTCGACCTTCTGAAGTGACTCTATCAAAGGTTACTGCGGGCACACAGAACTCCAGCCACGGCTTCCACTGCTTTGCTTGGAGAGCGACGGCAGAGCTGAGGAAAAGATGGCTCTTGCCAGCCTTTCTCTGATGTTTGGCCTTTTGGCTCAGAAACATGAGGTTAATTTCAGCCTGTGCTGCTAGCTTTACTTCTGAAAGCAGTTCATTTTAATAACAACCTGTCTATATCTTGAAAAGCATCCAAAAGCAGCAAGGAAGGTTTGGCTAGTAGTCTAGATCAGTACATTAGCTATCACTGGGCTAGCAGTCAGCAGAACACTTTGCAGCCTGTCTCATTAATCTTTTATTTCTGCCTCATCCCTCACATTTATTATATTCTAAATCACAGAAAAATTTGACTATTCACTGCAGATGATTGGGGAAAAAATAAGATTTCTTGGTTTGCATATTTCCCCAAGAATACCACTGTTACCAGGTTGGTTGGTAGTCACCTAAGCAAGTACTGTAAACCCCGCTGTGGTGCAGAACATTCAAAAATCCAGGGGAATTACAGTTACTTCTCAGATGCTCACAAGATGGAGTCAGCAAGAGTTTGCCACTTTCTCTCCTCCATCGTTTTGTCTCTTTCTCGTCTTTCCTTTCTAACATCAGCTACGTTAAGAGAAAAGAGGAATGGCGGTGTTTGGGGGCAGTGGGAGGCTGCTTGCTACATGCTGCAGGTACGTACGCTCTGTTGGTGGGGCAAGCCTGGCCTTGCACACTGGCTGCACTGAACTTGAAGATACCCATAGAGCTCGGGTCAGGCTAGGTATTGATTTTTCCTCTTACATCAATGTTTCTCCAGAGCATAGGTGTATTTATTCGTAAAGCCGAGGTGATGTCAGACAGGAGTTACAACAGTGTAAAAACCCTGCTGCAGGAAAGCTTTAGTAAGATTCAACAATCAATGTGCTTGTGCAGCACAGGGTCGGCCTCCACTCCTGTCTCCTGAGTGCCTTTGCATATAGACCTTAATGGAATGTAACGAAAAGTGAACCCTGCATTGCCCAATGGACCGCCCAGAACCACAGCCCGAGCAGCTGCAGCCGTGTCCACCACTGACACCCAGTCTGTAACTCACTTGCAAAGGCCTTGTTACCTGCCTCACAGTGCAGGGGACTCCAGGGATTCTGCTGGGCAGGAGGTAGTCATCGTGAATGTGCTCGCTCTAATATATTTTTGAGTGTTGGTTGATCTGTTAAGATGTGTGGATGGTTCTGTGTATGGCTACATCTTACGTAACTGTGGTGGTTTGAATTAGATGTCCCTGTATTCGCAGGCATCTGAATGCTTGGCCTCCAGTTGGTGGCACTGTTTGGGGGTCTTCCCAGGTGTGACCTTGCAGCATTTTGAGTTTGCTCTCTCTGCTTCCTTTTGTGGTTTGAGATGTGAGCCCTCCGCCCCTGCTCTTGCTGCAGGGTGACAGTGACTGACCCTACCCCTCTCTCATCTGTAATACAGGTTGCCTTGGTCGTGGTGTCTGTCAAGGAAAAGGAACCAACATAGCACTCCTAAAAGTTTTTCCTCAAAGTATTAATCAAATGAAAACTTGCTATTTGGCTTTTGAATTTATTTTTAGAAGCTACGTGTCAAATTTTCCCTGTGTCCTGAACTGGTTGTTTTTCTATTGGCTGAAAAATGCACCTAGTGGCCAGAGCATCATTACATAAAATTCCAGACAGGAGTTTGCTATGGACTCCTTAACCTTTGCAGAGTAGAGCTGGGCTGGGAGCCAGATGATGTAGACACCCACCTTATCTGTTTCTAGCCCGGTGTGACCTAAGGCAAGTTCCTGAATTCTCTGGGGCTAAGGCTCTTCTCCATAGGCACTGGTTGCTGCTTTAGAGACCCGTGAGTGGCAGTGTGTGAGGCTGGGAAGCACTGCCTCTTGATTTCCACAGTCTCCCGTGCTCCCCCTCCCTTAGAAGCTGCCTCAGGAAGACACATCTTGGGTATGGAGACTGGGAACCTCACACCCTGAAAGCAACCAAGTGTCCTGCCGGGTTGGAGCTTTCGTCCGTTGCCTGAGGTTTGAGTGCAGTCTGAGTTCCTGTGTCATGAGTCTCAGCGCATGACAGTGGCCGATCTCTGCGTGTCACATTGACTTTGCTGGGCCCCGGCTTTGCACACTAATAACTGCGAGTGTTCTAGGGCTGTTCACCCAGGCTCTGAGAGCACTCTCTAATGTATGAATGGACATCCTCCTGCTGAACAAGAGCAGGTTCGCAGGACTGACTCTGGAGGTCTCTGGCTGATGTGTCTATGTTAGCGGGAAGGCCAGTTGCCAGCGGAGGCACTCCAGGGGTGGCCCATGTAGAGATGAAAGGGAATGCTGGCTGGAATCTCACCATCATGTTGAGGACTGTTTCCTGCACAGCTGTAGCCAGGCTTTTGTGACATTTGTCAACACAATTTACTTTCTTTAATTCTGGTTATTTGCCCCTCCTTAAAAATTAATTCTAAACTTCTCTAAGGAGTCAGCTAAGAGGCCATTCTCCTCAATCTTGTCCTTGGCTCCATTTGAGGGCCCCTTCACTCCTTAGGCCCTTTTTACGCCATAAATCAGTCCAGGAAACAGTGGGGTGACATATCACATCAAAAGAGCCATCACACCCCAATTTCTAACCTACTGTGACGTTGAACTCAGACTGCTGGGGTGAAGCGTGGTTTCTAATATTTTGATGTGTCAGGTAATTGTAGAAGAGCCCTCCTCCTCTGTGTGTGCCTCAGTCACCTCAGCAGGTGACGCAGCCAACGCAGCAATGGGATGAGCGGCACCTACCCAATTCCATATGCATGGAAGACCCTCTCTCCTTGGAGCACTCTCAGCCTTGATATGAGAACACTTAGAGGAAGTTCTCACACTGAAGAACTAGGTCTTAAGATAGTGGCATAGGACTTGGATGGAGAGCGCCAGCACACCAGACATATGGTGGACAGCCCGGGGGAGTCCTGTCCAGTCTGGGAGTTTGCCATGAAGGGTTCATCCCTCCTTCCTTTTGTGTTTGCTTCCTAGTCCCAGCTCTGCCTTGCAAACCAGACAGCTTTCTCTTCATGTTCTCTAGGCTGATGTTCCAGTTCACCTATGTGTTCTATGTGAAATCAACTCCCACTGGTGACGAAGGCGTCTCCGTGTTTGTTCTCAGTGCCTTGGCGTTCACCAGAGGAGCTCACGGAAGCTTCTGCTGTGACTAGGCCTGTCTGATGAGCAGGACTCCCAGCTACTGCTCCCACCATCGGCAGCTGAAGCTGCTTCCCATGTTCCTTTTCTCATGACACAGTCTCTGGTGGACATCCTTCTCAGTGTATGGAGAGGGGGCAATGGGCTCTATCTGAGTCTACTAGAGTAGAAGAAACCACACAGACTGAAATGGCTCAGTCTGACATCTCTGGGAGATGATCTAAATCCCAATAGGATGTTTGTTCTAGATTTTGAAATTTCATTTCTTCCTCTGTATTAGTTACTTTCCTCCTTGATGTAATTAAACACTTGACAAGCAACCTAAGGGAGAAGGGAGTTATTCTGGTCACAGTTTCAGGGCATGGCAGCAGGAACCTGAGGCAGCTCACCCTGCATCCACAGTCAGGGAGCACACAGAAATGAATCCTGGTGTACAACACATTTTCTCCTTTGTATGCAGCCTTAACCAAGGACATTTAGAGATTTTCCTTTCTGAGTTAACCTTTTCTGTGAACACACATACAGAGAGAGGCAGAGGTTTGTTCCCATAGTGATTCTACATCATAGAAACACACACACACAGCACACACACACACACAGAGAGAGAGAGAGAGAGAGAGAGAGAGAGAGAGAGGTTTGTTCCCATGGTGATTATAATTCTACCAAGTCAACAAGCAAGCCTAAGCTTTAACCTTTACACTCAGGACAGTTCTGGATCGTTTCCTCTACTTGCATATCTTTTTCTTTTCTCTGTCTTATCACCTTCCCCTTTTCCCTCTACTCTGTCTAGAGAAATTCCTATAGTGCACTGTGCATACGTGTTGCCCAGCATGAAGCCCTAGTGCCCTCTGACAGTGTCTAAAGTAGACTTTATCATGCTGTCAGCCATGGTGGGTCTTGACCAGTATCAACATGCTCTGATAAAGACACGGTTAGGACTGTTTGTGATGGCTGTAGCCACAACAAATCAACCAGCAGTAAAACAAGCAAAACTTTCAACAGTTCCCACAGGGAAAAAAAAAATCTATGAATGATTTAAAAAAAAATACAGGGAGACAGCCAAGAAGCTCCCAGACCAAGTGGGCCTACCGCTTTACCGGCCTAGTCCTTTACTGGGTCTGTCCTGATGTCTGCAAGCAGTGGCTGCCGTGCATTTGCTCTGAGCAGAAGAGAAAGAATACACAGTTTATGGAGTTAAAGGTATTGCCAGAAAATCATTGAACCAAGCAGGGTGTTTACTGCAGAGGACAAACAAATACAAGAAACGTGTGTTTCTGAGCCTCTGCGAATAGGCATGGTGACTACGAGGAGCGAGGACACTTTGATGACATCTGTGATGTTGTTAGCTAAAAGGTAGTGACTGGGTTCTAGTTACTGTTTTCTCATTTTGAATTATTTTGTTTTATAGCCCTTTTGCATAATCTGATAAACATTTTAATACTTGAAAATGTGCCTCAAACACACACATAGACAAAATGAAGAAACAACTCAATAAGAAGACAAGGCCATGCCTTTCTAGATTACCCTTGTCACCCCTCTTCCCATCAAAGATGACTTTTTTATGATTGTTCAAGACAAGGTTTCTCTGTGTAACATCCCTGGCTATCCTAGAACTAGCTCTTGTAGACCAGGCTGGCCTCAAACTCACAAAGATCCACCTATCTCTGCCTTTGGAGTTCTGGGATTAAAGGTGTGTACCACCACCACCCAGCTCAAAGATAGCTTTTATAGACTGAAAACCTTGATTTTGTTTTCGTTTTTAAGATTTAATTTTATTTTCAATTGTGCGCACACACACACACACACACACACACACACACACACACTCGCGCTGTGGAGACCAGAATAGAGTGTCAGATCACCTGGAGCTGGAGTTAGACTCTTGTGAATCGCCCAGCATGAGTGCTGGGAATTGAACTCGGGTCCTGCGCAAGGGTGGTGGGTGCTCCTAATGCGGAGCCATCTCTCCAAATGGTTCCTTCTTGCCATTCAAATCTCAGCTTTAATGTTACCTAAGAGAGCCATCCCTAATACCCATGCCTTAGGAACCCTAGCATCCGCTAACATCAACCGTCCTCTCTCCTTTTCTCCTTGTTAACTTTCCTCAGCCACCTCATAGCTGGCTGTTAACTAGTCTTTTGTCAGTCTTCCCTTACAAAGAAAGCAAAGCTCACCTGTCTTACCACCTGGTGTCCCTGGAGCACAGGGCAGTGCTGGCCTGAGGAAGTAGGTTAATCATTCCTTCTAGCCACACTTTCCTCTCTCCATCCTCTGGGCCTTCCCCGAGGCTAATGCGGGAACCGCTGGAGGTCAGTGAGTGCTTTCCAATGCCTAGATAAGAAAAGCTCTGGACAAGAACCACGTGCCCATCCTTGACTGGCAGCAGAGGTGCTGGCTCTGCAGGCCAGGCCAGCTGGAGAGCATGCTCTGCTTCACGGACACGGACAGACAGAAGAGGGGCCTGACGAGCCACCTTCCCTAGCACTGTTGCTTTTCCCTGGTGGGCAACTCTGCCCTCTTCTCACTGCCCAGCTCCAGTGCAGTGGCCTGAGTTTGAGCTTGCTCTGTCTGGGAATATAATTACTACATTTTCTGCTAATGGCTGTATTTTACATGATAATGAGTCCAACTTTTTCTGTAGAGTCTACTTCATTTATGCAAAACAGACGTAATTTGGAACGTGTATGAATCATGCTATTCTTTCAAGGAGCAGAGACGCTGTTATGGAGCCTATAAAATACAATTTTTATGGGCTCTTGACAGGTTAACAAAAGAAAATGTTGGTCCTGTGTTCACCAGAGATAATGTTTATTGGAAAGCTTCAGGTAAAACAGAAAGGAACATTTGAATCTCATGTGACTCCCTGTCCTAGGAAGGGAAATGGTCTTTGCCCATTTTCTACACTTTAATGTCCTGACCTTGACACACCGGTAGCCTGAAAGCATTGTGGAGCCTTGGTCACTGATTTCCAATAGTATAGTTTAGAAGAGCTTTTCCAAATCGAACCTCGATAACGGCAAGGAAAAGGAAGAAAACCAAATTAGCAGGGAGATGCAGTGAAGGCCTTTGAAAGCACCATCGCATCTCTTTATGTGACCCCCACAAGAAACCCACTGTATCCTGGAAAGAAACATTGGCCTCTGAAAGACGGCAAATACCTTTACTTTATTAATGACAATGGGTTATATTGCTTATAAGTGGAGAACTGAGAATTTTCATTTATTTAAGTTTGCCATCAACATGTGGTGGCTTGTCTCAAAAAACAATAACCTGAAAGAATACCATTCTGCAGTTTGGTTTGTAGATAGAATAAATTTTCCATACTAATTTAGAAGTTGGGCATATGAATTGTTAGTTAAGCATTTATTGATCTTTGTCTTTTATGTGAACTTGAAAACCAGATGCCTCATCATTGAAAACACTTTCAGCTCTAAAATGCCTAAGTTCCGGATAAGTTCCTGGAAGAACGCTGGAAGGAAGCGTTACACTCACACACACATTTTTGTTTTCATTGAAAATCGATTTTTTCATATAATATATTCTGATTACAGTTTCCCCTCTCCCAGATCTCCCCACTACCCCACCCAAATCTTCACCATTCCTTTCTCTCACTAGAATACAAACAAGCACCTAAGAAGATAATGCAATAAGATAAAATAAAAACAAGTCAGGATCAAACAAAATAAACAAATGGGGGGGAAAAGTCAAAGAAAAAGCTCAATAAACACATACAGATGCAGGAACACAGTCACACACAGAGAAAACAAAACCGGAAGCCACGTGTGTAAGGTAAACATCTGAGTGGAGGAGGGGGAGACAGCATTGTGAAACAAATCCTCCAAAAACTATGGGTGAGTTCCCTTTGTGGGGGCCGGCTACTGATGAGCATGGGGCCTGCCCTTCCGTGTGGTTTGTGTACCTAAGTGAGACTCAATTGGAGAAAAGTGGTTCTTCCTTTCTAAGTGGTTATTAATTCAAGATTCTTCTGGATTATATAAGGATGGGAGCTTATTCCTGTTTCCTCCCTCAGCAACAGGGCCTCATCTGGCTCAGACCTGGTCAGGCCCTGTGCATGCTGCCACAGTCTCTGTGAGTTCATCTGTCATACACAGTTTTAAGCATGGACCTAGTGCCAATGACCTGGCACAGAAACATAAATATTTGCTTATTTTAAACTGATAATCTATTCATCTTTATTCTTTTCGAAAGCAAGAACTCAAAATAGTACACATACATGTGCACATGTGTGTGTGTGTGCGCGCGCACGCACACGCTTTCTCTACTTTTTTGTTTTTTTGAGACAGGCTCTCTCACTGAACCTGGGGTCCTCAAATCTGACTAGACTGGCTAGGCAGCAAGCTGCAGGAATCCGACTGATGCCCCAGTGCTGAGCTGCAGTGAACAGCTGCTGAATGCAGCTTTGGACACGGATACTGAGGATCCAGACTTAGGTCTGCATACTTGTGTTCACTGACTGAACCACCTCCCCCTCCGTAGCCCCCACTTTGGCCTGACTGTCAAGAATGACTTTGATCTGGGGAGGTGATAGACTAGGTTTGATGACAGTTCCAGACTGTCTTCTGAAGAAAAGCATGCACAGAGAAAGTTTTACATGTAGTACTTCCGATCACGCTGGGCCTGGCCCACCTATATAGGACCTTGCCCTGCATCTTGTGACCGGTGGCCGGACTTCATCTTTTTGCTGAAAAATCTGAATGTTGTAATCTCTGGCGTTAGCACAGCTCTCAACGGAGAGTTTCATTTTATTCTGCACTGTGATATTTCCAGCCAGACAGAAGCATTTGTTGAGTCCTTCACCATGATGTCTGTTTAAGACGCTGATAATCATGAGGGAAGCAGCCATAGAGCTGTGTGAAATGCTTACGGGTAGAAGCTGGTTTTCATCAGGCTGTTGCCCTTATTAAAGAAAACCCTGTATATTGTCTTAAACTGCAATGTCCTTTGTGTCTTAAGATATAAATACTTAATCCATTTTCTGAGTAAAGTTAATTCATGGCAGCATTCAGATTCTTTTCAAAAAATTGAAACCTGGCTTTAATTCCATTTAGCAATAATTGATGGGTTTAAATAATAGGCACACGCCATGTGATGGTTAAACTTTTCAAAAGTGTTTGGGAAACTAGTAACACTGGTGAAATCATTGCTTTTACTTACAGCTTAAATCCTTTATTGTTTGTAGTTAATGGCTGTCTAGTGTGTAAAGCCCTTTACTAGACTTTGTTCTACATGGAAAGGAAAAAAGTCCAAATGGCTCCAGTCCCACCAATCAAGTGAGCCCTTCTCTCGCAGAAGGGGAGTAGAAGTGAATGTTAATAGTAAGTGTGGAGAGAGAAATATGTGAGCAATGGGGCCGGGGAAGCCAGGAAGGCCTTGGCAAGCTCAGCAAGCAGGACCCTAGTGGATAAACAGTAGTTGCTTGAATTTAAAAGGCCTTTGCAGAGCCTTCTTCTGTTCTTTTTATTTTCCTGAACTCTATTCCTAATTCCACCTAAACGCCTGGGAGAACATAACTTGCCACAGTCCCCAAGGTCGACTAGAATACACAGGAGAAACAAGCAAGAAGCAGGCAAGCATGTGGAACCAGGGTGTGTGTGTGGCGGGGGGGTTAACCCGTCTAGAAGAAATCAGCAGAGTTGATCTGGGCCGCGTTTAAGTCTCTACTGCAAATCCAGTGGGGAGAGTGTTTTGGCCAAGATCGTCCTTGGCTCTGTCCTCATCATAGCCCATTGCTCCTGATGCAGGGACAGTGGCCACACCAGGTTCTTTCTGCCCACAGCAGTGAAAGCTTCCTTTCTGTGATCCGGTACTCACATGACATTTGAGGTGTACTGGTGAGGGTTTTTAGGACCAACCGGCCAGGCCATGAGACTCTTCACCCCCTACCAGCTGTGTCGTTTGACCATGCTGCTTGGCACTTAGCTCACAAAAGGAAGAGCTAACAGAAGCACCTAGTCTTGAGGCTTGCTGTTAACGTGGCCTTTGGCCCATTCCTAGCCATCATCATCGCTGCCATTTGAAGTCAAAGCAGTTGGGCTTCGAGGTTAATTAACTTGCCCCATTTCACACACAGTCTGCCCTAGAGCCTGGGGCTTCCTCTGAGCCTTGCTGCACACTCTGAACACAGAATACATCCATGGTGAACTGAACAGAATTTCAGAATTGCATTTTCAGATTTCATCACAGACAAACCTGTTTTACGTGTGTTCTCTATTGGTGACCCTATCCACTTCTAGACTTTTATTTGTCATGTGACTCAAGGTTGCCAGTAACACATTTTGGGACCTGTTGTCTGTAAATTAGGTTTTATTGGAACAGCAGTGCCTTTGTTGGCCAGCTATGTCTCACAGCCACCTTTGCTGTGCAGTGGCAGCGTTGGAGTTGGGAGGGAATGGGTGGCCTCCACAACCTGAAAGATGTATGCCCTGGCCATTTACAGAAAATTGATGAGCTTCCTAATCTCACTTATATTTTAATCTTTCCTCCTGAGATCTTGGTCCTTAAATTTTAGACATCCATTAATTCTTCTACCTCCATATTCCATGCCCTCCTTAAAATCAGCATCGACCAGATGGTTCACATTTATTGTCCACTGGAGTAAATTCCTCCTGAGCTTCCCATCCCAGCTAAGGACACTACCGTATGTCAGCATGCCGTCTTCCTTCTCACTGCCTGTGACCAGTCTGCCATGAATGCTTGTCTGTTCATTATCCTAAATGCATGATCCACTTGAGAACACTGGATTGGACTTTTAATGTGCCACTGTTTCCCATTCCGATGTGCTCAGGCCAGAGCCCGGAAGTTCCTCTCCAGAAGGTATTATCAAATAATAGCTGTTGGTGCATCTCTGTCATGGGAGATAGGTCTATTGCAGAGTTGTAGACATGCTTTTCAAGTAAAAATTTGGAATGGTAGGCAGAATATTCTTAAGCCTATAGTTTCTTTACCTGAGAGGAAAGGGGTTATCCAACTGGTCAAGTTTGCACTTCAAACCATTTATTTAGTGCTTTGACTGGAATCTCTGCTGTTTGATGCAAGGTCTCCTTCACTGAGGGTAACGAGTTAAACCCTTAACGTGACATTATCATCTTTCTTGTTCATCCAAAGAGCAGAGGCAGACGATAATTTTGATCCTCATCAGAATTACTGGAATAATATTGTAAAACTCATGATATTATTAGCTCTGCTTATTCTCTTATGAATTTAAATTATTCTCTGATAACTGGTAAAGAGCACCGAGGAATATTGCACAAATAAGCTTGAAACAAAGGGATTAGTGGGTAATTAATATCCACTCAGTGCCTTAGCAGCTTTGATCTCGGTATTTGTTTTATCCAGCAAATATTTTCATAGTGCCTTAATCTCAGCCTCTATTTGAAACTTAGGCAGGAGTTGTCTTTGTTTTCCGAGAACAGCAGAGATGTTGACAGCACTTATGTGTAGAGCTGAGACCATAAATTAATTCTGATTCTCCCAGCAAAGATATTGGTCTTTGTGAAACATAAAAATAACCTCAAGAATAGCAGGTCCATGTGCCAAACAATGATCTTTAAAGACTCATATTTTCCTTTATTGGGGATAATATAATACATCTATAAGCTCCCCAAATCCTCCCTGGAGTTTTAATTATCTGTAGACTTTCAAAGATATATTTTGATCAGACATGTAAAGAAAAAGTATAACTTGATTACTGTCAAATTAAGGATGATTTCACATCCTGGTTCAGAGAAAGCTGTCACCCACCATCAGACTTCAGGATTGCTGAAACTCGGAAAGAAAATAGCAAGAGTTTGTGGATGTTAAGCTAATACAGCGATTCAGTGCCCTTTGAGAAACGCTGCCTTCTGTCGTGGTGGCAGCTGCTGCTGTCACTGTGTCCTTGTTTGTAAGCTGGTGACCCTGTAGGACCTCCCATCTACCTGGCAGGCAGCTCTCCAAGACTCACTACTGGATCACACAAGTAGGAATAGGAGCTTGCAGGTCTGCAGTACCATCCAGTGGTCATCTAGAACAAAAAAAAAGCTTGTGTTCATTTATTTATTTTTGCAGTACTGAGGGTTGAACCTAAGGACCTCCCTACATGCTAGGCAAGTGCTCTGCCACTGAGCTACACCCCAGGCTTTTTTTTTTTTTTTGAGATAGAGTTAGCTATGTAGTACTGGCGATCCAGAACTTGCTGTGTAGACCAGGCTTGCCTCTGCTGTAGAATTCACAGAGATCCTCTTGCCTCTACTGTCAAGGACTGGGATTAAAGGTGTATACCACCATGCCCAGCTATTTTTTATTTTGAGACAAGATCTTTCTAAGGATCCCAAGCTGTGCTCCTTCTGAATTCCAGATGGCCTTGAACTTGAGGTCTTCCTGCCTCAACCTCCTGGATAGCTGGAGTCATAGCCGTGCATCATCAGCCCCTACTCCCAATGATTTTGTTGTCAAGAGCTAGAGAGTTTGATCAGTGGCTAGAGCATGGCCTTAGACTAGTCACTTTGTGCTTAAAGTGGAAAGGAATGCCTGTTTCATAAGAGGTGTGATGGGAAGCACAGGGAGAATTCTGCAAGACATCAGGTGCACAGTTGGTTCTGGGAACACTGTAGTGATGGTGACTGTTGACGCTGTTGTCATCAACATTGTGTCTGAGGCTTATTCTAATTATACAACATTTGTATTCGGTGTTCATATATTTTCCTTGTCACCTAGAGATGCTCCAGTCAGAGGTGGAAGAGTCACATCACTCTCAATAGGGAAGTAGTGCTTCTCTAGGATGCTAAATGCTCTGCACAAATATATATATATGAAAGTTATTCACAACAGTTTGTTTTTAAAAAATGGAAGCTGCTTGCTTTGGCACAATGAAGTGACTAGGGATATGAAGATGCACAATAAACAGTGATGTGGCCTGGGAGAGCTGACTCCATCCCTCACTAGCCATGGCAACAGAAGACCTGGTCCTGTCCCTCACCCCTGACCATGGGCCTGGGAGAGCTGACCCTGATGGCAAGGCCATAGAAGAGCTGGCTACCCATTGCCAGAGGGGTCAGCCTAAGTGGCCCAGACTGACCCATATCCAGGTTTTAAGTTGGCCCACTCTATTATCTATCCACCCATCAATGACCTGCTGGAGCGCATGAAGGGACTCGTCCTGCAGAACTATAGCTGCAGTATCTCCATGACTCAGGGCCTCAGCAGGACATCCAAGAGGAGTTTTAATGAGGGTTCAGAATTGATGCTATACGAGGAACCAGAGTACCAACAACTCATTGCAATGAGTTTGCGAGTAAAGCTGTTTGAGTGACTGATATACAGAAGCTCCCATGCCATCACAATTACTGAGTGTGCAGTGGTGGGGCGGGAAAGACGGAGGAGCGAAGTGGACAAGCCCGGGGAACTGGAGACACGACAGCTGTGTGGCTGTAGATGGAGGAGCAGGTCGTTGCTCAGAGGGTCGGCAAGATTTTTAATTTTAATAAATTTAATTTTTAATTTTTTTGTTGGGCAAGTTTACAAGGGTGGAGGGCAGATATGGAAGGGCTGGAAGGTAGCTGGGATTGGAGTATATGATGTGAAATTCCCAAAGAATCAATAAAAAAAATTAAGTTTAAAAAATACACCGTAGTTCATAATTTTTAGAATGGTATTCAGGGTCTGTTTCAACACATGGAAAAGAACCTTTGACATATGTCCTGGTTAGTATTTTGCCAGCTTGATATAAGCTAGAGTCTTCTGGGATGAGCAAATATCAGCTGAGGAATTGCTTCCAAACAGATTTGCATCTAGACTGGTCTGCCATACACTTTCCTGATGTGGGAGGACCCCGCCCACTGTGGGCATTTCTACCCCTGGCCAGGTGGCTCTGCATTGTATCTAAAAGCAGAGTAACCATGTGGAGCAAACCAGTAAGCAGCAGCCCTCTGTAGTCTGCCTCAGCTCCTGCATCCAGGTTCCTACCTTGAGTTCCGGCCCTTACTTTCTTCCGTGACGGAGGACGGATAAGCCATATGAACCCTTTCCAAGTCACTGTTGGTCAGAATGCTCTGTCTCATCATCAGAGAGCAGCTAGGACAGCATCTCGACTGAGAAGAACAGCTAACATTACAGAGTAGCTGGCAGAAGCTTGACTGATGTCTCTGTGAAAGGTCAAAAAGCAATGTTAGACTTCAGAAGCATTCATTGCTTTCTGTAAAGTTGTGTAACTTTATAGACTGTAGAATTTGTCTCAAGGTGCCCTTATTACCTTTGTTCCCTCATCTTTCTAACGAGGAGTGGTCTGGTGCTCCTGGTGGCAGATTTGGAAACTTCTGAAATAAAACCCTCCCTTTAGCCCTCTTCTCACCTTATTCTTTAAAAGTTTTTTCTATACGTTGCTAAAGCCTTATATATGTAAAATAAGCTAGCAACCATGGGAGATCTGAGCAGAAGACTTGGAATTCTACTTAATATTTAAAAAAAAACACCCACGGCAGAGGTACCCACCAGTACCTCTGCAGGTACTGGTGTGACAGTTGGGGACTCGGTGACTTCTCAGAGCCTAAGTGCTGTGCGCGGACTCAGACAGGGGTTTCTATAAACCAGGCTTCTCAGACGTCTCATTTTCCTATTCCTCTTATTGCATCTAGCAGGGACTGCACTGTGGTAAGTGCTCGTTTCTCCTGTGCCCGTGACCTGTCAGGTCACCCAGCACAGCAGCAGGGGTAGGAGGAATGTAATGGAATCAGAATCAGTCAAGGCTGACTGACTCAGACACCTACTTTTTTCTTTTCATTGGTTTATGGGTTTCTCACTATGGTGCCTGCTTATCTGTTGTTTGAGTTCCCACCTGGAGGGGATGTCTGCCTTATGTATTGTTAATAACCTGTGGACAAAGTAGGATAAAAGCAGTGTGGGAGACCCATCATATTGGTATCCACTGTCATCCCAGTGCTCAGGAGGCTGAGGTAGAAGAAGAGTGAGTTTGATGCCAGCCTGGACTACATTTAAAAAAAAAAACAAAAAGAAAAACCAAAAACCACCTCCAGGTACTTTTTCCTTTGGCTTCATGACTGTATTGGTCCTCTGTCCCATGTCTTGGCGCTCTGCGATGGCTGCCCTTGTGAAAAAAAGACCTCAAATTAAAGTTCTGACCTGAGAAGAAGAGAGGCCTTGGGGCCTTAGATTCCTGTGACCTCGGATACGTAAAGCTTACAGCTTAATTTCAAATAGTTCTCGCTATGGATGCTTAAACCTATGGTTTGTTTCATTAGACAAATTATGAGATTTGGGCACACAATGTAGATCATTTCTGTGATTAAATTCTCATCCACTTGCTAGACAATTAAATGCTTTATTGTAAAACGTGAAAGGACTTTTTTAGTTTGGAATCTCAGTTTTAATTGAAGCACCATCATGGTTTCTAGTTTGAGCATTGAGGAGGAACAGTAAGCCACGTGCTTAAGTTTTAAAGCAAATGATTAAGCTTCATTAACTTTAAGGCACCTTTCCTTTGGGTTTTTTTGGCGCAGGGGTTATTTATTGTTTATACACAAATAAAACTAAATGTGTACATAGACCGCCATGTGCCTGTTGATTTGGTCCTATGTTAAATAGGGTCAGCGGCATCAAGACAGGAGAGCCATAGCCTTTGTCCAAGCCCCAGCAAGGGGTTTGTTACACAGCAGGGGCTCAGAAGTAACAAACCAGTGTCCAGGCGAGTAATCAGCTGCAGAAAGTTGGCTCTGGCTAGGGTGCCAGTCCTCGGAGTGTTGTTGAACCGCTGAGCCTCAGTTTCCCTATTTGCACAGAAGTGTGTGGCAGTGTTTGTTTTGCTATTTTAAAGGATTGGGAGTCAGAGACTCCAGGGGAATGTTGGCTTACTTCTGAGCTTTGGATGACGCTGGTTCTGGGAGTCCTCCTCTGTGTTGTTTCTGTGTGATATTCACTGCATGCCAATGTCATGCTAGTTCTAGCATCCCGCTGCCGTTCAGCAAATGCATATTGACGCTTCAGAAGCTAATATTATGATACTAAATTTGAGGAAAATGGTGATTTCTTCTCAATTATTTGACTTACAAACACTAGTTGGACATAATTACAATTCCTTTTTGTTTTTTATGGGGAATTACTCAGAATCATATATACTTATGGTTAAATTATTTCTCTCTGTACATTAAAAGCTTTTATTCATAGACGAATGAGTATAAAATTATTATGGAGGTCTAAGATAGATGAAAGTTTGGCGTTTAATGGATTGCTATCACTGCACAGGACATTAGATCAGGACAAGTGTCACACAGAACTTACTCTTAGATATGCAGCCTCTTTAATGATAGGGTTTACATGAAATGAAATCTTGCAGGCTTCGATGAAGAAAATCAATCAGCCTGTGCCGTGTCTTCTATTCACTCTCTGGCTCAGTGTGCAATTAGATTTACTGCACAGGATCACAGTATGTGGCATATATTAATTTTATACTCACCCTGCCCATATTAATTTTCTAGTCTCCCCGCTGAAAAGTAATGCCAGAAATGTACTAATAAAGTCATAACCGTTAGCCAGAATCACAAGCGTTACGGTTCTGTTTTGTTTTATTTTCACCCTTTTCTGTATATTTTTAGCTGATATGTCAATGATTGAACCCATCTGAGTTCACTTTAGTCATGTGCTGTCAGGGAGTGCAGAACTACAGAGACTATCAACATATGGCCCAACATACTGTCCAGGCAGGAAAATAAGACGCAATCTCACACCACTCTTTAAAGCGTCCTGTCAGTATGTGCGTTCATATAGTGGGTCTGGATGAAAGCGTTGGCAAAGACACTCCTCAGACATGTTGCTAAGCTCTGAGAAACATTAATAGACGGAATAAAATCACGGACAGGTGAGGCCCAAACACTGTCCGTTGCTAGCAGCAGCCAGGCTGGAGACCAGGTTTTATTTGTTCTACTATGGAACCCCAGCTTGAAGCACAAGCCACAGTGGCTTGCACAGACCTTCCCCTCATCCCAGAAGAGCAACTCAGATTATGGTTCAGAGAATAGAAAAGAGCTGGTCTCTCTAGAGGGCAGCCCCACTCCCAAAAGAAGCAGCACTTCCTCAGATAATTCCCCAAAGCGTCTCTTCAGCTCCAGTAGATGGAGCTAATGAAGATATGGGTCTGTGTGCCTGGTATGGGGGTGGGGAGAATCCGCCCTCTACACAGCAGGTAATAGAACATTGCTGTCACATGAAACTGCATAGAAATTAAAGACAGGGAAAGAGTGAGCCAAGAATGTCAGGGGCACATGTGAAGAGAAACATCCCAGGCATGGCTCTCTCAGCAGTGATACATGCACGGGAGTAACTGTTAGAAAGAGCCGAGGCGGGTGGAGCGCGTGAGAACTGGGGAGCTGCTTCCTTACCTAGAGGCGTCAGCAGTAGCACAGGGCATTTCTTTGCGAAGGTTTTGTTGCTGTTGTGTTATTGGATGCCAGCATGCTGCTCTCTGAGAATATTTTTGTATATATGCATAGTTTTCTCTGTAGTTTATCTTGGTCAATGCCATGTGGCTAGAAACTTTCCAATTATCCTTTGAACTTTGTAACTGATCATTAGATTTCACTAGCAAAGAGCCCATAATTTTTGGAGTGTATGATCATAAGGACATGCTGCAGAAAGGGATTGTTTCCTCCTTTTCCCCGATAAAAGTGATGTTCGTGGTTATGTTAGAAGAGAGGATTAACTATGAGATAGACATCAAATTGTGGTTTGTAAGTATATGTCTGTCAGTCCAAGCAGACTAAGTGGTGTGTTTGGGTAACTCAGGGAAAAGTCCAGATACATTCCCAGGGCAGGTACCGACTGATGTTAAAGGTTGCTGCTTCTGCCTAAGTGAGGGTTATGTTGAATTTGTTGAAGATTGAGTCCTTTGACAAGGAGCTTCAAAGAGTCATAAGATAACCACAAATGGTCAGTCATGAGATAACCTATTGATTTTGTCATTCTTCCCAGTGAGTCATGCCCAAAGATGTCACTAAAGGAAACAAAACAAAATCAGCCTTTAATAATATGAGACTGTAAGATAGGCCATCTGACATGAAGCCATAGTTAACTCTTTGCTGAATGCTTATTAGCAATGCTTTACAAGGAAGATAAAGTTGTGGGGTGTGGGGTAAACAAAGTCCCCAGCTCCTTCCCTGAAGATCTTCCTGGGAGGATATGGCAGGCAGTCACATGCTGTATGGTAAATACAAGACACCGTGTGATTAAGGGCCAGGTTGTCTATTCCAGACCTGCCCTTATTTGTTCTAAAAGCTTCGTGCAGAGTTCTGTATCATGGGAACCTGACTGTCTTGACTTAGGCCAGAGATCTAGAGACTTGCTGTTTATGGAACCAGCCTGGCCTGCACTGTCTGGGTTGTGTGGTTCCCTTCCTGGCTCTCTTTGATCTTCACTAGATCGCAACTGACTGGATCCAGGGTCTCTGTAGCGACAGAGAAGAAAGAGAGAGGGATGCTGTAAACAAAGGCAGCCTATATCGCCTAGCTTCCGCGCTCCACCTGGGCAGTAGACAGGGTGAGTGGGCCTGATGTGCCAGCTTTTCTTTAGGAGACTACACACAGTACAGGCTGTGGTAACTTTGTTTTCTCTTACTACAAGAGATCTATTTTATTTGCCGATATGCGTGTGTGCTTATGAAAAACACCAACTTGCTGGAATGGCAGTTTTGTGACTGTGACGAATTTAATAAACCATTTGTGCTGGCTAGTTTACGTCAGCTTGATACCAGCCAGAGTCCTGTGAAAGGAGGAACCTCAGTCGAGAAATGTCTCCGTAACATCAGGCTGTAGGCAAGCCTGTGGGGCATTTTCTTAATCAGTGATTAATGTGAGAGGGCCCAGCCCGTTATGGGTAGCCGTATCCCCGGGCTGCTGGTCTTGGGTTCTATCAGTAAGCAAGCTGAGCAGGCTGAGCAGGCCAGTAAGCAGCTCCCCTCCACAGCCTCTGCATCAGCTTCTGACTCCGGGTTCCTGCCCTGTCCTGATGTCCTCCCATGATGAACAGCAGTATAGAGGGTAAGCCAAATAAAATCTCTCCTCCCCAATTGGCTTCTGGTCATGGTGTTCATCACAGCAACAAAAGCCTATGTAAGACATCATTCCGTTTTTTTTAAAAAAAAATAATTTATTTTCTCACACAATATATTCTCTTTATAGTTCCTCTCCCTCTTCTGCTCTCAGTTCCTCCCCACCTCTCCTCCCCTTTCAAAAAGAACAGGCTTCTAAGAGATAACAACCAAACGTGACTAAATAAAATATAATAAGATGAAGCAAGAACTTTCATATGGAAGTTGAACATGTCATCCCGACAGGAGGAAAAGAGTCCCAAGAGCAGGCAATAGTCTGAGACTCACTTATTCTCACAGTCAGGGAACATAAAAATACTAAGCTAATATATGTGTGTGTGTGTGTGTGTGTGTGTGTGTGTGTGTGTGTATACACACACCTGATGTAGACCCATGTCTACCCTGTGTTCTCTGTGTCAGTATCTGTGAGCTCATATGCACCTTGCTTAGTTGATTCAGAGGGCTGTGTTCTCCTGGTATGCTCCATCCACTCTGAGACTCCATTCTTAGAAAAGAAAGCTATAGAGGTAGCATTCTCACGTCATATCGTGCCTTCATTTTCAGCATCCAGCACGCGGCTGTCAGTGTAGCCAGAGGCTTGCAACCATCCAGTCAGCTTTAGAGCATTCTCATGAACTGCCCTGCTGTCCTCCCGCCCACCCACAAGTGTCTCCTCCCCAGCCTATGCTAAGCAGCCTCTGATTAGATTCTGTCTCGATGGGACACACAAGACAACCCTTTCTACACACTCACCTGTGATGGTTGTAGCTGTGAGAGTTTGCTGAATCTACTGGAAAGGCGTGCAGTCTGCCTGTGACTGATTGGAAGATCGCGCATCACCGGGATAACAACATGTAGGAAGGTACTTTTCAGGCACTGCCATGTGTACCTCAGCCATTTGTTCTATCTCTTCACATGAGTGCTTTTAACAGGATAAAATCTGCAATAAATTGCTTATTGATTTTATATTTTTAGGCCTCTGGTATACTAGT
Source organism: Myodes glareolus (assembly GCF_982192425.1). Classification (NCBI taxonomy): domain Eukaryota; kingdom Metazoa; phylum Chordata; class Mammalia; order Rodentia; family Cricetidae; genus Myodes; species Myodes glareolus. The sequence goes on along the minus strand of NC_142041.1, from coordinate 68,965,140 downwards.
TAGCAAAAGCCCCTGGGACTTCTGTGTATCAAATTTGAAGGGATAACTCCACCCTTCTGAGAGGTTACAGCACCATAGGGTAGGGATGGATTTACAAAAAAAAAAAATGAGTATGAAATAATGTCAGGATGCTCTTAACAGCACAGCGCTTATGGGAGGGACAGTCACTTCAAATGGAGACTTGTGGGGCAGGCACTCAGCAGCAGCTGCTACAGAGGTAGCCTGCAGACTGCTGATACGTTCGGAAGGCGAGGCGAAGGACCAGAGTGCTCAAACATGTGGAGATGGAGCACACTGTAGAGTGCTCAAACATGTGGAGATAGAGCACACTGTAGAGTGCTCAGACATGTGAAGGTACAGCACACTGTAGAGTGCTCAAACATGCGAAGATAGAGCACACTGTAGAGTGCTCAGACATGTGAAGGTACAGCACACTGTAGAGTGCTCAAACATGCTAAGATAGAGCACACTGTAGAGTGCTCAGACATGTGAAGATAGAGCACACTGTAGAGTGCTCAGACATGCGAAGATAGAGCACACTGTAGAGTGCTCAAACATATGAAGATGGAGCACACTGTAGAGTGATCAAACATGTGGAGATAGAGCACACTGTAGAGTGATCAAACATGCGAAGATGGAGCACACTGTAGAGTGCTCAGACATGCGAAGATAGAGCACACTTTAGAGTGCTCAAACATGTGAAGATCGAGACTTTGAAGGACCTTGGGGTGTGAGCAGATAACAGCAAAGGATGATGGGAAGGAGGGTGCTGAGGAGAAGCCTCTGAACTGAGTCAGCATCTAGAGAGTCCTGTGTGAGGTACCAAAAGGCCAGTGTCCTCCACCACAGCTGTCTCCTAGGACTGCTATGGCAAGGAACCACACATGGCGGTGCAGAGTAGTACTTACCTTCCGTGGTTCTGGAGTCCACGAGCCTACAGCCGAGGCTCCTCAGAGCGTGTTTACCTGTAGCTCGGGAAGGGAGCTCTCTTTCCCCTCCAGCTGCCGATAGCCTCAGATACAATGTCTTGGTTTGTGGCAGCAGGATTTCCATGGCTGTCTCTACCATCAGTAACGGTGTCCCCACCCCTCTCATGTCGTCTTCCGTCCATGCAGCAGATCTCTTGGCCTTTCCTTCTGCCTGTCCATCATCACTCTTCCTTTCTACACACATATTTCGCCGTGCTTGATAAGAATCTTCCAGCCTGAGAATCCACAGTTAAAAGGAAGGCACAGAAGAAAGACCCCCGGATCAGATGAGCGTCTCCAAATGGGAGGAAAGCGACATTTTGCCAAAATCATCTTGTGAAAACTTTCATGCCCTGCTTATTTAGTTATCAAAAGTGTGAGCCCCAGGTAGTGTTGGCAGCAGGAAACCTGAAGCACAAGTGGCAGCCATGCTTCCGGCACGAGCTGTTAGCAGCCCAGTGCTTGAGCGCTGCTGAACAGAGCACTCCTGTGTTTGGAAACGGTTTGAACACAAAGTGAGCTGCTCCCCAGAGCTCGCGTGCAGGCTGAGCTCTCAAGCAGCAGTGTTCAAAGGGGAACTGCGGGGCAGGGATGGGATCGTGAGGCTGTCTGGCTTCATCGCTACTCAATCGATTAATGGATTCACAACTTGACAGTATTATCAGGAGGTAGTGAAACTTTGAAGGTAGGACGGACCTGGAGAAAGTAAGCTGCTAGGGATGCATTTTGCTGTCCTTCACTGCCATCTTGATACCTGCCTGGCCTCAGCCAACAGCCTGGGTGCCACACAGCGTTTCTCTTCACTTAGGCCTTTCACGTTAGCCTCCCAAAACCTTCCCGCTGTCTCAACTTCGAAGACTCACAGAAATTAGCAAGTATTCTCACCTATGTTATTACTGATGAAATGGACTGGTCATTTGTATAACAAGCTGGATAGATAGCATCCTCTGAGTAGGCCACAAATTATATCTTATAAACTAGTATTTCATTTGGATAATGATAAAATAACCTTGTCGTTCATGATGCTAAATCAGTGGATACTGTCATAAACAATACAGAAAGTTCCACAGAAATCAAGGTTTTTTTTCTAGCCAGATTTCAAGATATTTCCTGATGCTTAATCTAAAAATGTTGGTACCTGATCTAGAAATATTGTCTCTGTTTCTTCATAAGAAACGGTTGTGGAAGGCTGGAGAGATGGCTGCCTGGTAGAGCATGAGGCCTGAGCTGGGACCGCAGCACCCGAGTACAGAGCTGGAGGGCAGCACCGAGACCCCAGCACTGAAGACAGCCCGGTTCCCAGAACCCACTGGCCGGCTGGGCTGGCCTTTCTGTGGACTCCAGCTTCAGTGACAATAACCTGTCTCAAAAGTTAGGGTGGAGAGACACAGGAAAGGAGGAAGACAGTAACATCAGCCTCTCGTGTTCATATCCATGTTCACACACTGACGTAGAGGAACACATGGACACAAACACACCACACACATACAAATATAGCTGTTAATTGTTTGGCTAATTCTCCCCATAGATCGTTCTGGAATCCATGAGTCTGCAGTCAGGTGTTTCAGAGCCATGCTTCTCCTCTGGGGAGGAAAACCCATGCCGTCCCCAGCTTCTTTTTTTACTTTTTATTTTATTTTATTATTTATGTATTTATTTTCGTTTTTCAAGACAGGGTATCTCTGTGTAACAGCTCTAGCTGTCCTGGAACTAGTACATAGATTTCCTCTGTCATTTAAAATGTCAGAAACCACCTAGGAAATAAAGATAGGCGCATAGGTCATTTCTTCTACAGATGTCTTAGAAGAAATACATTTTAAGTGTTAAGTAAAATAAAAAGACTCTCTTTAAAAAAAATGCACTAACACAGCCATGCATCATTAGTACTGTCTTACTGAAGCAGAAGCATTTCAGAGTCATGCCCCAGTAAGTGGGCATTTGGGCCCAGCTAGTCTGGATGTCGTATTGCAGCAACCTGAGGTGAGGGGTTTCATTTGACTGCTGAACAAGTCCTTACCACCAGCAGAGCTGAAGGTCATGACCGTGGTCATTGGGATTTTGGTCCTGGCTCTGATCCTAAAGAACTCTGATCCTAGCTGAGCCTCGGTTTCCTTGTGGCTCCCATTCAGAGCTGAGCTATCGTGGAGTTTGCACTCAGCTCTAAGACTGTCTTCAGCCTACTCTGAAATGGGCACACGTCCTGAAGAATAGAACACAAACACTGAATCACGCCCTAGATGAAGGAAATGTCAGAAACCCGGGTCGTCTCTGCATCGTGAACACTGTATGCCTTTTCTGAGATGAGACAGCACAAACTGAACGGAATCAAGGAAAATAAGAGGCCACTCGTCTGGCATGTGCACGGCCCAGGTTAGGTCCACGTGAACAAGCGTGGCAGTGTTCATACAGTGTGTTCCAGCAGAGTGAGAGCAGTTCTCAGAGAACTCCAGCAGCCCAGAGTCTTGTGGGGGCCTTTGTAACTATCTCACAATTACAATTATGGAATTTTCTCTTTCGTTCTGTGGCATGTTTTTTTTCATAATTAGTCCTGCAAGCTAGTCCTGAAAATGATGCTTAAAAACGCACATTCCATCTTTGAAATGGTGTAACGAGGGATGTGAACCTGCCTGTTACTTCTGTGCTCCTTTGAATTTCTACAATTAAGAAACAGCAGCAGCGAGGTGGCTGTGTCAGCCTTGATGTGAGAGCTGCCCACCCTCCTCTCCACCTCAGAGGTAGACTGAGATGGTAGGAGGCGTGACTGGTTTTCCGTGCACTGATTCTGGTGGTTTCCCAAGGCCGCTATAACGAAGCTTCACAGAGCTGTGTGGCTTGGATGGCAGCGATCGCGTATGTCAGCTCTCTCTGCTGGGGCTAAGATTTAGGTGTCAGCAGGGCTTGCTGCTGCAGTGGCTTCAAGCAAGTGTGCCAGGCCTCTCTCTGTGTAGCACCTTGATTTAAGGCAACAAAACCTTGGCAGTTGGATTACATTCTCCTAATGTGAGTGCATGACTCTGAAGCTAGAGGTGTGTGTGTGTGTATTTGCCTAGATAGTTGAACCCCCTAATGGTCTCAGAAAGGTAGCAGATAAGTGTATAACCTTGATTATACACAGTTCAGCAGTGCATGTCACCCTGCAGAGGTATAGCTTCCAATTCAGTTCTTCTCAGTGCACCATGTCTTACTAATCATAACACAGCCCCTGTGCACTGAGCTCTTGCTATTTACTGCATGGCTCTAGTAGGGTGCTTGAGCACACGTTGTTCATGTATTGTTTACCTTCAGATGAATTCCTTGTCTTCCCCTGAGATACTAAGCATGACATCTTACTGAATGTCTCAGAATTGCCAAATTCAACTTAGGTCATCAAGTAATTGTTTCCCATCAGAGAACAGCTGGAATGTTCTGCATGTGGTGACATCTCATAGAGCAACCCCTCTGTGTCCATGTTACCAATGGCAGTCTGGTATGATGTCTGCAAGCAGCGTGGAAAAGATGTGATTGGTGTGTGTGTGTGTGTGTGTGTGTGTGTGTGTGTGATTGTATATACAGCTCTCCCTTGTTTCTGAGTGGGTTGCTTAGAACACACACACTCACAAATACCCAGATCTGCAGGTGCATATTTCTTATATAAAATGGCATGGTATTTGCATAAAACTTTGCACATCCTCCAGGACCCTTTAAATCGTCTTTGAATATCACACCCAGTAAACCATGAATGCTCTGTGAGTGATTGTTATACTGCATTGTTTAGAGAATAATAGCAAGGAAGAAGCCTGTTCAGTAGTGATGCTTTTTTGAATATTTGATGTTTTGTTTTCATTCAACAAGTGGTTGAATCCACGTATACAGAAGGTTGGAGAGAGACACACAGAGAGAGAAAGCGAGAGAGACAGTTGTCACATACTATGTCCTAAGAAGTCTTGAGTTTGGACAGATGCCTGCTGTGGGCCTAAAAGACCAGGACTTTGGAATTTTATGAGAATAACCTAACTTACAGTGTTTATAAAAAAGTGTTGTAACAGGTAACTAGTTAAGCCATGACCAGTTGCCTCTGGGCTGTGCTGGAGCCTTCCCTGAGCCTCATTTCTGTATAATTAGTATCTGATCAGATTGGTGCTTGAGGTTCTTAGAACCTATTCTGGTTCAGTAAGCTGTATTTCCTGGAAATCAAACTTTTGCTTTATTTTGCCTGAGAAACTCAGTTAATCTAAGGAATTTTCCTTTGATTTGTTATATAGTTATTAAAGATGGTGATAGATACGTGGTCTATGTGTGCATAAATGGGGGCAAAGAATATAGTTACTTTATGGTCCATCTACTAAATGTCAGCCAACCCCACTTCCTATTCACACAACCTTCTGGAACTCAGCACTACACAGACCAGTCTTTGAAAATGTGGAGGCCTACGTATCAGTAGAACCCATGCACATCGTCCCCTGTACCCACACACACAGGGAGCCCTGCCTAGACACAGCATAACCACTTCTGTGGCCCCACTGGAACAGCCAGCATGGCCCCTGCGATCCCCAGATGGCTTGGTTTGGCGCTTCGCGTGTAGATGGTCATGAAGTAAGAGTCTCAAAGGTACACCTGCCCTGATTTCCTGCTCTAGATCCTGCACTTAGACCGCTTCTCTATACCTGCCTCCCCCATGCACACTCATGCATCTCTACTTCCTCCAGCCCTCGGGTCATCTAGAGACTAATCCTTGAGTGTGACAACAGAAAACAGAAAATAGAGACGTCATTTCTTATCAGGACACATCCGAGGGTTGACCTGGGGCTGTGATAGACTAGTCTCATTCTAGCCATCCCTCGGGAAGATGCCCACAGTATGAGACAAAGTCACACTAAAGCTAGAAGCTTCTAAGTGGCAGCAAATCCTCAGTGCAAAACGATGCTTCTGTGACATAGGGAGTGGATGGTACTGGGGAGTAGGGATTTTATGTTCGTAAAGAAGGTGGTAAAATTGACAGATGAATGGAGAAAGTGAGTGGAAGTGACTTTTCCGTGGCTTTTGTTTCTACTCCGTGTGTGTTTGCGTTGTCTAGACGAGTATTCTTTAAAATTGGGATGAGGGGTCAGGCCGTATTATGTAACCCAGGCTGGACTTGAACTCCCCATCCTCCTGCCTCAGCGTCCAAATGCTAACATGTGCTACCATGCTTACCTTGAGAATATTCTTAAATATTTCTTTTGCTACCAGCTTATAAACTAGCCGTGAGCAGGAACAATTTCTGTACTTTCTGTTCTCCAAAGCAGCATGTAATTTCTGAAACTAGCGTTTGCGTGCTGGTGTCTGTGCCACTTACTTCCTGTTCAGACCCTGAGAAGTACGCTGTAGAGCTGCCCTGCCTGTCTCCCCTTAGCAGCCAGGAGGACGGGGTCTGGTGTATACTCTGTGGCTTTCATTGTGTCTCTCCTAGTATTAAAGCTGCAAGGAATTGTCGCCAAGCTGCCCTTGTGATACATGCTTACAAATAAGGTTTGTGTCAATGTGTCATTTTACCTCTTTCCAAGTAACAGATTTATAAATAGAAAGCTTTTGCTTATAAAATGCCAGTTGTTTATGACTAGACATTGGCATTAGAATGGTACCTGTCTTCCCAAGGTCTGGAGGCTGTAGATAGTGTAAAAATGTGTATTCAAGGATTCTTATCATCGACTCCCTAAAATTCAAGAAAGCATATTATTCTTGGAGAGAATATTATTTCATTAAACTAAACCTTTGAGAGGATTTCCAGAAGAATCTGTTTTCCCAGTGTCGTCTTTATAATCTTTCTGATGATTTTTACAAACCTCCCTGACGTTCCTAAGCCGTCTTATCTTTGCTCATGGTGGCCTCTGCAGTGCCTCTGACGGCTAGCCTTCCTTCCCTCTTCCTTTTTTTCCATTTGCAACAAGGAAAATAAAGCCCGAACCCCCCTTCTCTTAATGGTCTGCATACTTCAGGATTTCAGCTGTTTGAGAGCGGGAACAGTGAAGCAGGAACCTCAGATGATGCCGTGAAGACCGCACCTGTTAGGGCAGTAACTGCCAGGTGAGCTTGTGGCCAGCAGGGCTGGAGGAGGGAGAGGAACAGCTGGGAGAGCTGGTAGGAGATCGCCGGGAACAGAAAAGGCTTAGCACGGGCGGATCGTGCCAGCAGCCTGCAACAAGAACCCTGGAATCGGGAGTAGGGCTTTGGTTTCTCCACACGGCACAGCCGTTGGCAGCCTGTTTCTTTGTCAGGAGCAGCCGCTGTATTGCTGAGCCGCTAAGCAGTTAGTCTGTTGCCTCACATGATTGCTGAGAAGGACTGGATATTGAAATTTAATGGGCAGAAATGTCTGTTCTGTCTGAAACAGGGAGCTCTCTAATTTATTGTTCTCTTGTTAAATCACAGAACGCCAGTGAACTAAAGGGAAGTGGTATGCATTCGTTTATGGATTTTCCTTTACCAAAAATCTATCAAATTGCTGATACTCATCACTTTGACAAATTGGGGATGTGTATAATTAGCTGGATTAATACCTGATTTAGTAGGCATATCCCAGGGGAGCTGATTAATAAATTGCTATCTTCCTGGAAAGAGGCTCTTAGAGTTTTATCCTAATCCTGTCTTAACACCAGGCCGCATCTGGGTGAAACTCCATATGCTGCTTTAAACTGCGGAGGATAGCTGGGATCAGGAAGACCCAGTGCTGAGACCCAGAACTGCCATGGACACTGTGTAAGCAGCCTCTCCCCAGGCCAGTTGCAGAAGACTCAGAAAGGAGAGATGGCACTTAGCCCCACGTTTTGGTTTCGCTAAGATGCTGTATGCAGCAGGATAATGTAGCTGATAAGAAACGGCTGTGATCTCTGGCTTCCTGTATAAAGAATGATACGCAGGGCAGCACAAATCCAGGTTCTGTACCGCTCTTGACCAGCCACGTCCAGTGGAGAACTGCCTTTGAACTGCTCGAGGAGAACCCAAACAAATGGAAACTGGAACGGGGTGTTTGCCCCGGAAGTCTCTTCCTGCCTTCCCTCTTTCCTCACCACCTTTCCCCACACCCATTATCATGCCTTCCCCAAAACTGAACTGCTTGTGGCTCAAGCATGAAGTATTTAGGCTGTTTAAATGTCCCCCTCTGGAGGAGTGCACCACTAACCACATTCACTGTGTCTCGTCCACAGTGGACGCTTGCTCAGTATCACTGGAATCTGTTTGTTCAGCTGTGATTTCCCATGCTGAGATGATAGTGTCATGGTCTGGCCCGCTGGGATGACTTTCGCTGCCCGGACCAGGCCTTTTATCAAATGCAGATCTCCTACCACAGGTGCAGGTCCCCAAACTCACTACCACATTGCTCTGAGCGGCTTTTAGCAGGTGAGTTTTTAGGCACTTCACAAACTCCATGTTCGGATCTTCATAGGAATGCCACTGCCAATGCTCAGAGCCTGTACCAGTCATGGGAAACTGTCGGTAGAACAGGTGTGCAAAGACCGGGCTGATCTTCACAGTCTGCTGGCTCCGGGGATGCAGGGAGAGGAGCTGGATCGGGGGTCCTAAAATCCCACAAGACAGAAGGAGCTGCTGAGCTGAAAGTGTAGGTTCGGTTTCAGCCAGTCCTCATTTGTAGTATACGTTCACAGATGGCCACACACATGAAGGAGCCCAAGGACCACAAAGTCCAGGAGGATTCTCCTCAGGGAAGCTCACACGTGGTAGTTTGCCACAGAGCGAGGTGCTCTGCTTCAGCACAAGCTTGCCGCAGTTCTTCGAGAGGGAACTGGAAGACATTATAATGTCTACACCTTTTGGGATATTCTTTCTTTTTAGTGAGAGCTTTACCATACAATCATCCATTTAACGATGCAGCTTAATGGGTATTAGTATATAGCATCGTTTGTAGAACATTTTTACCAGTGTCTACCTCCCATCTTCTCCAACTCTCAGCAGTCACTCTTTCTCTATGAATTCAGCTTTATTTATTTGACCATTTTTGGACATTCCTTACCAATGAGATTCCATAATATTCAGGATCACTGGCTTCTTTCCCTTACCATGTCATGAATTCAAAATACATCCATGTTGAACCTATGTCAGTATGACATTCCATTTTATTTGTGACTAAGGTGGCCATTATGAATCATATTGCTATGAACCTCTGTATGCCTTACTTTTGTGTGGATTTCTGGTTTGGTTTCTTCCGTATGTACTTAGGAGTAGAACTATTAGATGAGGTGATAGATCATGGTTGACGCCTTCAGAGAACTTCGAGACTGTTTGGAAAGTGGGTGATTGTCTTGCACTTCTTGCGGAGGGTCTGCAGGTTCAAATTTCTCCACATCCTGCCAGCATACAACTCTTTCCGCTGGAGCCCGAGGAGGCAGCATCTCACTGTCCTTTGCATTTCTTTGATGATGATGTTGACAGTCTGTGAATTTGTTGGTCCTTTTATAACTTACCCTGGAGAAATGCCTACTCAGACCCTTTGCTCAGTTGGGATTTGGATGTCTTACTGCGTTTTAAGAGGTTTTTTTTATATATTCTCGCTATAATTCCTTTATCAAGTGACTTGTACCTGTTTCTCTTCTTTGGGACGTCATCTTTATTATGTATAGTTTTCTAAGTCTCACACCTTTTTTATTTTGTAATTTACTAATTGTGTACTTGGCATCATATCAGGAGCTGCCCTGACCAGATCTGATCTGGAGATTTACCTGTGTTGTCTTTCCTAGTAGTTTGTTGTGTTTTTACCTCTTACATTTATCATTTCAATCTAACGTTAACATTGTGTGAGTTCAGGATTCCAGGTTTGCTTTCGTAGGTGGTTATTGCTATCCCATTGAATCCGTACGCCTGCCTGCCTTGTTAGGTGGTGGTAGCACCACTATCTCCACCACCTTGCTTTCCTGGGATAGTTCTAACTCATGCTCTACCTATTTTGACAATGCAAAATTATGCAGCACCCTAGATGGTTCAGTTAAGTCAAGCTCTTGTTCACGTCTGGTACTAGAAAGGGCGTGTTGCTTTTTTCTGTGTGTGTCTGTGACCCAGGGATTCAGCCTAGACCTTTGAGCGTGACACACCGTGCTCTACCACAAACTCACAAACTGCATCCCCGCCTTGAAATTATATTTCTAATATGCATTGTCAGAATTCACATTTGAAAACAAAAACAACCCTGACCTGAAGCCATTGGACTTGGGTAATTAATCTTGCTCATCTTTTTGACTAATTCAAAAGAGTTTTCTGAGCTTGGGCACTAACATAGAGAAGCCCAGAGAGGATTAGAATCTGCATCAGAATACATGTGCCTGGCGGGAGCCTGGGAGGAGGCTTACTTGAAAGCTGATGAACGAGTAGAACAATATGGCCAGAATTCCCTGAGCCCAGGAGGACTTCACTCAGTGCAGCCTTGTCCCTCCCACTTTGTGTGACTGACAGAGAGAGACATGGATTTGAGTTAGAGAAAGACAGCCCAGGATGTACCTCTCATTCTGATCTTTTTAGGTTTAGTTTATAAATAAGAAAATAATAATGTAGTTGAATGCATTGGCAAACAAAAGAAAGCCTTTCTCCCCTGACAGCTAGCAGAGAAAGAATAGTTGTACCTTCATATAATATAGATAATGTGCCGATTCTACACTGAAGAAAGCAACACTCAGAAATTACGATATAGTCAAAAGAGCAGCAGTTAATACAAATCTGGGTGGCTGATATCCTACAATAGAATGTGAAAAACAAAGCAGAATTTGTACCTCAGTTTGCTAAAATAAAGAAGTTCTAGGTCTTAGACAGCAACCCGGATAGCCTCATTAGAATGAGCTCATTCCTTCATTGTCCATTCCTCTCCTCTCTCTCCTTGCCCCACCCCCATCATGGTGTCTCATGGGGCTAAAGAGGCAGCTCATCAATTAAGAGTACTTGCTGCTCTTCCAGAAGAGCCAGGTTGGGTTCCTCAGAATTCCCTGTAACTCCAGCTCAAGGGGCTCCCACACTTCTTCCGGCCTTCACTGGCACCCACACACATGACATACAGATGCACACACAAACAATATTTTAAAAGATAAAACTAGATATTCAGTGCAGAAGAGATGTGTTAAAGGATGGGAAGTGAAGCAGAGAGGAAAGGGAGGTGGGAGAAGGGCTGGGCAGACCAACGACAGGATGTGGGAGCCTTCCGGAGCTGCCTCCATTTCTGAGAATCCTTCTCATCTCCATAGTGGGGGCTGATGGGAAGATAAGGGATCAGACCCACAGGCACTTGGTCTTGATGCATGCTCCTCACCACCACAGCTTCCTTCCCATCAGAAAATGTCAGAGTTGAGTCACGGCTTACCTTGCCAAAGACTCTGAATGTTCTTTTCAGGTAAAGACTGCGTTTCACCTCCAATGTCGGTAACAGTTGCTTGATCTTAATTGTACTGCAGTGACGTACAGATTTCTCTGTCACAAACTGGGAAGACTGAGAAATTTTTTTAAAAAAAAGTAGATTGATTTATATTGGATCAAATAATAATGTGACTGTTATTTCAGAGGGGAAAAGTCATCTATATTCACTGTGGTGGTTGCTTTTGCTCATTTAGAAGTTAAACCTGCAGCCTCTGTAGAGAGGAATGCAAAGCCGGATGTCTGGTAAACAGGCCAGGGCTTTACAGTAAGCTGGCAAGTGTCCTTCACAGTCTATCCGCATGCCTCCCCTGCCCCCAACATTCTTTCTTTCTTTTTGGTTACAGGCCAAGAAAGGAGAGGGAATCTCCCATAACGACGTTTGAACGGAGCACATTACTAGAACGCAGAAATACTTTTTTGGACAACTATTTCTCCAAGGTAAATGTTGCCATTGTAGGAAGAAGGGGGTACAGGGTTACATTGTCAGAGGGCCCTGTGACCGGCCGCACAGAGCTCTGATTGTATAGCCTAGTTCAGACTGGGACTGTGAGTGAAAGGGGGAGCGAGAGAAGAAAGGAAGGCTGTCGCAGCTTCCTGCAGCCCTCACTGAATGTGTCACCAGGAGAACCCCCATCTCCCCCTGGGAGACCACGGGGCTGGTCAGCAAGTGTGTGGGAAAGGGGGGGCAAGACTGTCTGTTTAGACTGGAAATAATTTTCATTCCTTCATGATGAAAGAGTCAAGGGATCCTAAATAAAGGTCAGATAAAGTGTGTGTTCTGCACATGTCACATGGGACGGGGGAGGGGGGTCCCAGACTTCACATCAACTAAGACATAAGTAAGAAAAGTTTTAAGAACTCTCTGTGCTTTTCTGAAAATGCACACCAAGTAACCCTTTCACAGATTTCTAAACGTCTCATTTTGAAAGGCCATGTGCTTAATGCCTGTGTTCTAAAGAGAAGCCATTGAGGGGGAGACAGGCAGTCCTTGGGACCTGCGAGGAGTGGGCTAGCCTTGTCTTACATATCCAGGGGAATAGCTGCAGGCTCTTCCTCTCTGAATCATGAGCTTAGCAGGCACTAAGGCTTAAGGGAAGCAACAGAGGCCATAGTAGCTCTGGCTCTTGTGACCCAGCTCCTAGCATCTTAATACAAACTCCTATGCAGTTCCTCTGTTGCCCTTCGTAGCGAAAGGCTATTTTCACTAAGCCCTGAGCTTTTTCAAAATGAAGCATTTCCGCCTTTTTCCTTACAAAAGTATCTGTGTGCTCATATCCAGAGGGATGAAACAATATACAGCCGGAATAAAAATCTACTTGTCAACCTTCTCTGGTTAGAAGATAATACATGGTTGGCGATCGTCCACCCTTGCTGTTCTGGAAAGCAGTTTCAGATTGGCAAGAGGAGAGTGTTCTGTCCTCCCCTCCCCCGGTGGCTCTCCTCGGAAGGCTTGTGGGAGTGTAGGCTGTACATCAGAGGAGAGCCTTGTGATACTGTTCCCTCTCCGCTCTGACAGAGAAGACATTGTTTGCTCGCTGTAATAGTCTTGGCAGGAGTCTCCGCTGTGCATACAGAATGGGGAAATGGCAGAGCAGTGGGGAAGCTCAGAATCCTAAGAAACACATCAGCTTGGGGATTTTATAAAATATGTTTTAATAGCTTCTCATTACCAAGATGCAAGTTATAATTTGGGAAACGTTTTCCTTGGCTCCTTTCTTCGCGCTGCATTATGCCTGTATTATACAGACAGGCCCTCAGAGAGCAGGGTGCCATCTCAGGCTACAGCATCAAGACTCTCCGTCCTCCCTGCGTGTGCCAGACAGCCTTAGAGGGTGCTCCTTGTGCATGAGCGCTCACATTGTTGCCAGTGACGTTAGCCTGAAACTCACAGAAACCATGTTTCCCCTAAATAAGAGAAAAGGCACAGTTAACGGTGGGCAGAGAGTAAGAGGTGCAGGGTAAGTGCCACCCACAGTGCTCCAAACCTTGAAGGCACCAACTGAAGAAGGAAACGGTCAAAGTCTCTGCAGTCTGGACTGGACGCTGCCAGGTCCCAGTTTGGAGCTTGACCTCCAGCTAGCACTGACTGTGCTTCTCCCCCAGCCTCGCCTTTATATAGGAGGACAACCCTTTGAATATTCCCAGCTGCTGCATTTTGTATGTCTTGAGATTTCTAAATGTGCAGTTGATAGTGTCGGGACCTTTATATAGGAGGACAACCCTTTGAATAGTTCCCAGCTGCTGCATTTTATACGTCTTGAGATTTCTAAATGCGCAGTTGATAGTGTCGGGTCCTGAGGCTGTTGCGACCCCTCCAGGGCTTTTGAGATCACCTGTGTAAGATTCATCCTACACAGCTAGGCCCATCTTTTACTTGACCCCGGTGACATGAGTAATACAAATTATTTGCTTTGTTGTTTTTAAACTTACAAGTATTTGTTGAAAATCTTTTTAAATATGTTTGTATTTCTATTTTTTCAAATCATATATTTTTTAATTGTTTTTAAAAAATGTTTTTTTTTGTGATTATAACATATAGAAAGAGGGCAGGAGCTGAAACACAGTAGTAGCATATATGCCTCATGTGCCTGAGGACCTCCGTTCACTCCTTAGACTCACAACCCACAATAATAAATACTAATGATGATAAATAAACTGAAGCAAGAGTAGAGGAATGCATTAATAGGACAGTGTTTGGGACCGAATAACAAGGAAATCAATAAAAATTACTAAGATTTTCAGCAACCTTCCTTTCTTGTTTCCAGCTGATGCATTTCAGTTTACCTGCTTTTAATGTCTTTTGTTGTTTCTAACAACTGGGTAGAATATGCCACTGTGCGAGGCACCTTAGAGAGCTGGGTCAGCCACTCCTGGCTGTGTCAGGTCTGTGGAGGGGCTGCTTAGATAGAAGACTGTCTGCAGCCGACCTGGAGACACCATGGCTTCCAGGAGAAGCCCACTTGTTTATCTTGAGTCTGGACCCCCCAGTAACACCGTTGTCTTCCATGGCTTCCAGGAGAAGCCCACTTGTTTCTCTTGAGTCTGGACATCCCCTCTCCCCAGTAACACCATAGTCTGTAGACTTTGGCGCCCATGGCTTCCAGGAGAAGCCCATTTGTTTCTCTTGAGTCTGAATCCCCCAGTAACACTGTAGTCTGTGAGCATATACCTTCATACCTGTGAGCACAGCTCTTCAAGAGGGACAGGATTAAGAGCTCACAGGCAGCTAGATCCTTGGACGAACCAGTATTAACTGGTTAGCTATGGTTGTCCTGAAGGGAAGACACTGAGGGTCTTGTGTGACCACTGGTGTAAGTCATCTCTGTCCACTGTGAGAAGAAATGTCTATGAAGGGAAGATACAGCAAATCTGAGCGGTGCTTTCTTGTTTAACAGACACATCTTGGCTCCTGGAAAGGGATGGGGCAAGCACTGAGGTCTTAAACTGCGGCCTGCACAGCTGATGGTTAGGATACCCATTTTACTGAAAATGAAACATAAGTTCAGAGAGGGTAAGAACGTGAGCAACAAGAACAGAGTCAGCCATGTCACCTAGCAACAGCTGTGGAATGGGCTTAGGGTGCCAGGTGCCGTACTAACCACCGCAGGGGCCCTGGGGACCACACCAGGTGCCCTGGGGACCACACCAGAGCTTGCCAAGCTTCACTTCCTTTAGATCTATAGACAACGGTCACACACACTTGGAGACAACCTTTGTCTGATTGTGTTCCCCTCTGTCGGAAAGTAATCTACAAACTCCTCCTGTCTAAAGTGGACAGAAGATATAATCATTTAAAACAAAATGCCAGCCATGTCCTTCACGGCCCTCCATGGGTCCATTACCCTCTCCGCTGCTGGGAGATGAAGCTCCTTGTGGCAGCAGACTTGTCACCTTCGAGAGCACCCTCAGCTGAGGCTGATGTGTCAGGAGATAAACATGTGGCCATCTCTGTCCTCCACTTGATTCCTAGGGTCTCGTCTTAACCCAGAACCTCCCAAGGCGTGTTCCAAGGAGTCTTCATAGGTGCAGCTTCTAACCATGGCCCCAAAGAAAAGAGAGATGTTTTGCAGATACAAGTTAGAGAGGATTAAGTTGATTCACTTGTTATAAGACTTGCTCAGAACTTTCTTGTGACTCTCTAATCTAATAATCTTGTGAGGTGTGGCCTGGAGAGTTTCCCTCCGGTGGGGGGAAGTATTTCTCGGCATCTCTCGGACAGTACCATCCTAAAGAACAGGAGGGGAAAGAGTCTCCTGAACCGGAGGCCACCATGTGCTAACTAAAACTCATAAACTCCTTCTAGGATCCCTGCCTTGCAGTCAGACTTTGAAACAATAGCCACTGAGCCCTGGGCTTTCTCATCTGTGAAATATGCCACATAGAACTGGATTATTTCCAAGCTCTCTGTATCTTTATTACCTGGGGACTGTTGATTACATGCCCTATTCCAGAGCACACGGTACCCAGCACATGGCGAGGAAAGCATGGCAGGAGTGAAATGAGGTACAGGGAAAAGGGGGGCGGGGGGGTTGCCGGAATACAGATGCAGTGTGCAAGATCCTGGGCGGTGGCTCTGATAGAAACAGGTTTTATTTTATTTTATGAACAGTTTGAAAGGGAGCTGTGTCCTTTGCTTCATGATTAATGATGTTCTAAACCCAAACAATTAAACATTCCCAGGAGAAACAACTGTCCCAGTTTTGAGACCAAATTTTTTTCCATAGTCCTTTGGGTAGCGATTTTGGCTCTGCTGCAAGACCTGGGACCTCAGCAGGTGTGAGCCACAGGAGGCTGTCCTGCATTGCCCTCTTGCCGGAGCTCCTGGACCATGCAGCCATGCTTGTGTGTGTGATGTGTGAGTCTTGACTGGCTGAGTCTGAGGGATTCTCTAAAGCCTGGGGAGCTGTGTGACAGAAAGCCCCAGGTCCCAGGAAATGCTGTCAATGGCAAAGCATGCTAGCCTGACTTTTAAACTGGCCCTTGCTTTCAGGACTCCCATTTTGTTCCCATGTTCTCAGGACCCCATCTTCTTTCCCTTCACTCTGTAATTTCTTATGATGTGCCTGGGCCTAGACTAGCAAGTTCTTCCCAGAAGCCACGCCACAGAAATCCCTGGGATTCTTCATGTCCAGGATGTACACATTTCCTCATGCTAGCGATGGTGCTAACATGGATCAAGCCCAATCGCTGTTTTTAAAGAACTGATAAATGAAATGATGACCTAGATGTTTAAGAAAGTAATAATGTTTGAGAAAGGTGTTTTGGAATGTGTCAACAGAGAAAATCAGGTGAGCAAACACACTTTTTCCTTAGGGTTTGTATAAACATTCAAATTTCTCCTCTCCATTTTCTGTAGTTTTCAATATCAGTTAAAAGTGGTTTCTTTATACATATATGGATAGCCACTTGTTGACAGTGAACATTAGGAGGCATTGCTCTCGCCACATTACCTTCTGCAGTTGCATGCTCAGAAATTGTACATAGTTCTCAGGACTTGGGGAAGAGAGAGAGAGTAATAACACAATACGTACAAATTTCAGGTACACGCATAGCTAAATCAGCAGCCACCACAGCATTCATAACTGCTTGCCTTGCAACTTGCTTAAGACCAAGTGTATCATCATTCAGTCATAGATCACGAGGGATGCACATATCAGGGAGGTCACACAAGCCCACAACCCACCCTGCAGACTGGTGAAACCCATGGTCACACAGATGGCCCTGATTAAACTCAACAGATCACAGATGAGACACAAAATGTAACCCAATAGTGGTGGCGCACACCTTTAATCGCAACACTCAGGAGGTAGAGGCAGGCAGATCTCTGGGTTCCAGGACAGCCAGGGCTACACACAGAAACTCTGTCTCAAAAAACAAACAAACATCACAAAAGCATAAATGTGAAAAAGACACTTATATAGAGAATTAACATGGATGGAGAGACCTAGGAAAGGGTGGGAGTGAGAGGAACCAGAATGCATTTTATATGTAGTTGTAAGCTTGTCAAAGAAAATTAATTGGATATGTATGTGTGTGTGCCAAAAGCTTTTTGCCAGGTTATTTTATTTTGTTATTAACCACAGAAAAATTTTGTAAATTCAATATTTTTGTCCAAATTCAAGATACCATAATGATAGTTATTATAAACAACTTTTATCTATTTTAGTAACATGAGATATTAAATGTAGCTTGAAAATTACATTCTTAGTTCCTAAACCAAGAATATTTAGCATAATTAACATTTCAAACCTGTTTGGTGGTGCTGGAGAGATGACTCAGTGGTTCGGAGCACTTGTTGCTCTGGCAAAAGATCCAGGTACAGTTTCCAGCACCACATGGCCACTCGTTCCAGGGGGTCCAAAGCCTCTCCTGACTTCTTCAGACACCACACATGCATGCAGTGCACAGACATACATAACATGCATGCGGAGCACAGACATACATACAGGCATGCGGTGCACAGACATACATACAGGCATGCGGTGCACAGACATACATACAGGCATGCGGTGCACAGACATACATACAGGCATGCGGTGCACAGACATACATACAGGCATGCAGTGCACAGACATACATACAGGCATGCGGTGCACAGACATACATACAGGCACGTGGTGCACAGACATACATACAGGCATGCGGTGCACAGACATACATACAGGCATGCAGTGCACAGACATACACACATGCATGTAGTGCACATACATACAGGCAAAGCATTCACGCTCATAGAATAAATCTTTTTTAAAAGGTATTTTAATTTGTCAAGTATGCATTCCATTGCAAAATAGATTTAAGATTTATTTACCTTTCTGTATATGAGCCTTTTGCCTGCATGTATGTCTATGCACCACATGTGTACATGGTGTTCATGGAGGCTAAAGGAGGGTACCAGATGCCTGGAACCGGAGTTATAGGTGGTTCTTATCCCCCAACTTGGTGCTGAGCATTGAACCTTGGTCCTCTGTGTGTGTGTGTGTGTGTGCGCGTGTGCGTGCGTGCGTGTGTGTGTGTGTGTGTGTGTGTGTGTGTTTCTGCACCATCAGGGATTGAACTCAGGGTCTCACACGGGTGAGGCAAGTGTTCTTCCACTGAGCTGTAGCCCCAACTCCAATCTTACCATTCTTATGATCCGTCAAGTCCAGTTACTTTATTACTATATCTGTATAATGGATGACTGATTTAAAACGGGTAGCCTCTTAAAATTGTAATTGGATATGAGGCCTAATCAGTTGCAGAGGAAATCCTAAAGTCCACTGGGATAGTCATTTTCTTAAAGAAAATGTCATGAAGCTGTGCTCACAACACCGCTACCCCATCCATGCCAATCTCCTGGAGTTTTCTGTCCAAGGAATGACCTCTTCAGATGAATAAGGCCTTAGATGTCTTTGCAAATCCCTACACTATTTATGTTCTCTTTACATATGACAGAGAGACCCACACTGTTTTTGAAATGCCAATCAGAAACCAGTGACACTTCTTCATTTATTGTTCTTTTTAGCATAAAAAGATTTCCCAAGAATTTCTACATTCCATTAACATATCTTAGTTTTCCTTCCTTTATGCCTTTGGGCACTAGGGTGTTGTTAGGATCTCCTTATTTGGCAGGCTTATCAGTTTTGAAATTCTGTCTTTATTCATTTCTTCCATCATAGTAGGTAAAGTTTACACCTACTACTGCATTCAACACCACTAACGAAGTTCGGAATTATTTAACTTGGACTCCCCTGTCTTCCTAGAAGGTTAGTTGACTCTCCTTGTTAATTTAAAGCCCACCTGTCGTCACAGCACTGTTTAACAAAGTTAGTATCTAAAGAAGTATTCATTGGGCAGGACAGCAACAGACAAGCCCATTCGGTGAAGTATCTCTTACATTGCACTAACTGAAGTAAACTACAGCATTTCCTGGAATTATAACTAGTTGTCGTTTTCAAACTTTGAAAGAACAGTTCATTAGTACTGGGGGAGAAAAGATGTTAAAGTGCTATGCTCGGCAGCCTGGAGGATGCTCTTAGCCTTTGGATTTCCCATTTATAGTACGGCATCACTCAGAGCAGAATGATTGGCATCTCTATACGGGACACCAACACTTTAGCATTCTCGGTTGTGACCTGACAACTCACGTCAGAGTCGGATGAATCAATCTTGTTTGGGAAATGATCACTGAGTCACTGTGGGCTTTAAGAACATAAAATTCCTCAAGCCGGTGATGACAAATGATAGAGTAGTATCACGGTCGCGTGGGAAATGCCTGCTGTTTCCTCCACTCTGTCCTACCCCTTGCTTTTTAGGTTTTGATGATCCGTGTTAACATCAGAGCCCGTGTGTCAGGTCCTTCCAAATGTCACCTTCTTTTTGACTTAACCTTTCTCCTGCCCACAGTGTATTTCTCATAATTAAGACTTGAGATTACTTCATTAGCATGTGCCCTTTTCCTTCATAGAAGAGAACAGGAGTGAGTAATCTGTAGGACTGCAGCCTTTGTACCCCAGGGGAAACACACTCATGCCCATTCATTCCCTCCCTGTCACACCCAGAGGAGTGAGTGCGCCTCCCATTCCTGGGAGAGAAGAGAGACAACTAAATGCAATGCACCATCCTGGGAAGGGTCCCGGGACAAAAAGACAATCTCTAGAGCCCTTGTGTCCCAGCACTTGAAAGATGGAAACAGGAAGATTGCTTCCCGTCCAAGGCCAACCACGCCTACAGAATGAGACTCTTGTCTTCAGAAACATTAGATAAATTCTAAGAGAATTAAATGATAACACTGTGCCAATGTTAGTTGATAGGTTATAGCATGCTAATATAAGAAGCTAGTGATGGGCTGGAAAAAGTAGAACAGATACTTTTTTAAGCTGACAAAGTAAACTGCTGTACTTGTCTTCAGCCTACTTTGTAAGAACCAGCGTAGAAAGTGATCATTTCTCCCCTCACTAAAATCCTCCACTGAACATAACCATGCAAAGGCTGGAACCAGCTCTAGTCCTGCAGCCCGATTGTGTGCAGTGAAATACTCTCCCGATGCCGGAGAGAGGACGTAGACACAGACATCCAGGCGTGATTCCCAGACATGGGGTGGAGCACCGCTGGTCGTCTCTTGACCTTGTTTCCTGTCTGTGGAGTCAGGTCTGGGAATGTTTGTCCTATGATTCAGAATATTATCTTAGAAGTGCATTTGTAAATGTAGCCACAGAATTTATTAAGGATGAAATGTTGATATTAAAGTGAATTGTATATATTGTACACTCTATAACAAGATTTTTTGTAATTTTTGGTACTTTTGAACTCTTATCCTAAAACAGTTATGATTTTGAAAGTGACATTAGTGACATGCGAGAGTCACTCTCACACCAGGAAGATGAAACTGCTCTCTTCGATATCCCCATGTTGAAGCTGAACCTAAAATTAAAATCCAAATACCACATGGTAGTTTCATTTGTGATAAGATGGCTTTATTCACACAGTGATGGTATTTTCAGAGAAAGGGTTTAGATTATTGTGCTTTCAGACTGCACTTAAATGAGCATTAGCTACAGTGTTTTTTAATGCAGTCGGTAGTGTTATGTGTTATTTAAGTTAGGTCAATAAAATCTTCAACGCCCATTTATGTTGGGGCTTTTAGGACATTTTGGGTTCGCATTATGCTTAGAGTTAATCATAGGGGCATTCCTTGTCTAGTAATTATTTTTTAATTCCTCCAGAGCCTGTCATTATCTAGTATAGGAAATTCTCTTCCAGTTGTTGTACAGCAGTGCCGAGTTCTGATTACAGGCATATTAAAGAGGTTTTGTTATAATTACCTGAGATGTTAAATCCCGTAGTGGCGGTGAGGGAAGGGAAACTGTGCAAGGCTGACTACTCAGGTCACCCACAGGTTTTTAGTGTCCCCACATGCAAGCTGTACCCCAGAACTAATTAGTCCAGGCTTTTCTTTACAGCTCCTACGTGTTTCTAATGCGCAACCGGTAGTGATAAGCAGGACCCCTCCAAGGCGGCCCCATCACAGAATGTTCCTGCTGTGTGTGACTGTGTGGCTTCAGCTGGGGAACCCAGGAGGACATAGTTTCAAAGAGAAAGACCCTTGCCAGCATTCCAACAAACAGCAGCTTGTGGCTTACCCTACACTCCATTCAGTAGACACTAGACGCCAGGAGAGGTGGTCCTGACTTTGAAGCCATGGCTCTTGTGTGATGCAGGCTTTGCCTTGTTCTGCTCGCCACCTTCCTTCCGGCACAGGGTCACTAGCAACTGACAGTTAAAGAGCACCTGCTAGTGTCAGAGCCCATGCTAATGATGATCTTACTCCATAAAGCCACAGAGGCCTCAAGCTCAATCTCCAGAGCCTCCATTATGGAAAGAAATCCAGAGTTCTGGTTTGTGAGGAAACAAATCTTACTGACTAGTTTGTCACTACATCATCTGTTCATTTTGTTAATAAAAGAACTCAAAACTCAATCAAAAGTAAGGCTTAAAAGAAAAATACAAATGATCTCTTATACCTGAAGTAAACTAGAAAAAGTAAAAATCCTTGTCTTGCCTTAGGGTGACCATTTTTCTGGCTTTTTATCCTGTGGAACAGTCAGCTGGAGTGTGTGTATGTGTGTGTGTGTGTATGTGTGTGTGTGTGTGTCTGTCTGTCTGTCTGTCTATCTGTCTATCTGTCTGTCTATCTATACTCTTGTCAGTCTGACTTAGCTCCTTCTAGCTGGGATGTGCTCCCATACTTGGGCTTCAGCTGAGACACACTAGCTGACAGAGCTCCACTCTCTGAATCCCTCAGCAAGACATGGGAGACTTGTTGGAAGCTTTCCTTTGAGAATACAAGACGTCTCAGACTTCCCAGAACTGAAACATTGATATGTGCTGTGTCCCTTGGCCAAAGCAAGTCAGGCAGCGAGTCCGCGTTCAGGGGATGAACAAGCACATTTCATCTCCCGGTAACAGGCACTGGACCGGCTGGCACGCTGCGAAAGGCCAGGACAGCAAACAGTGGGCACTGTGCTGCTTTCCCTGTCACCCAGAGGATAGGAAAAAGAAATTCTCTCTTCAAATATGAGAGAGTCCAAGAAGTGGTTACATCTGAGCAGATTTCAAAAGCAGAAAATTCATTTCAGGTACTAAGAATAGCAAGAACAAGACCCAAGTTGCAGTTTCTTTAGACACAGGAATTGTGCAGTCCTCAGACACAGGAAGCATGTCTAACCTGGCACAGAGGACACCACATATGGGCTCCCAAGTCTGGACCTGATGCGACCTGAAAGCTATGCCCATATGTCGGATGTGATAACCTGATGATAGACTTCACCGTGTGCCCGCTGGTGGGGCATGGACAAGCAGCATTGCCTGTGTTCAGTACACAGGTCAGCAGTGTGTCTGTTAGCCTTTGCTGTGTAACAAGGACCCCACAACTTGACAGTTTGCAGACTGTCACTTCTTTAAAGTGGCTAAAGAAGCCACTTCTTTAGCTCCTGGTTCTAGGCCCTTTTCGTTTGTGCTAGCTTACCTGGGCACCTCTGACCCTCTGGGTTTTACACAAGCCCCCCATCCTCCCGCACCCAATATATCTCTCTGAGTCCAGAGGTCTGACGCCCCTGGGTTTTACACAAGTGCCCCCCATCCCCCTGCACCCAGCTATCTCTCTCTGAGTCCAGAGGTCTGACCCTCTGGGTTTTACACAAGCGCCCCCTCATCCCCCCGCACCCAGCTATCTCTCTGAATCCAGAGGTTTACTGGATTTGAGAATCCTGGGCAACTGGGCCCAAGTCTATGCACACTTAGTCTGGGCACTGAAGCATGCCCAGCTTGGCTCAGAATGGACATGCTGTTGCTCCCGCTGCTTTGCACAGGTAGAAGGGAATCAAAACACCAGCCCAGAGTAGAGAAACAACTACTTTTCACTGGAAAGCACTACATACAAAGTCGCATTACAAGCAGCGAGGATACAGGAAGGGAAGGACTTGGGGCCATCTGTGATCTCTCCCACCTACCTCACAAACCCATGAAGGATGAGTTAAATAGAGTTTCTTTTTTCTTCT
The DNA here is from genome assembly GCF_982192425.1 of Myodes glareolus. Classification (NCBI taxonomy): domain Eukaryota; kingdom Metazoa; phylum Chordata; class Mammalia; order Rodentia; family Cricetidae; genus Myodes; species Myodes glareolus. The sequence goes on along the minus strand of NC_142041.1, from coordinate 68,941,766 downwards.
ACATGAGGCTCCAAGTGCCAAAGCACCTGGCAAATTGTTCAATACCTGGAAACTGTTAACCTTTTCTTAGATGTATTAAAAATCAGATCTTTATCTAAATTGATTTTTTAAAGAATTTTTTAATACAGTCTTTTCTCATTTTACATAGCTATGCCCGTTTGCATCCCCTACCCCACCCCAACCTCATCCACTCTTCAGAGTCAGGCTTCCCATGGGGAGTCAACAAAGACTGACCCTTCACTTCGAGGCAGGACCAAACCTCCCCCCTACCCCCCATATCTAGGCTGAGCAAGGTCTCCCTCCAAAGAGAATGTGCTCCTAGCCCCCAGTTCAAGCACTAGGGACAAATCCTGGTCCCACTGCCAGTGGAGCCACAGACTGTCCAAGCCTCACGGCTGTCCCCACACTCAGTGGGCCTAGTTTGGTCCTGTGCAGGTCCCCTGCTGTCGGTGCAGAGTCAGTGAGCTCTGCCTTTTTTTTAAAAAAGTATCAGCTGAGCCCTCATTAAGGCGTACTCAGGGAAGTCAAGTGTCCTGCAGCCTTCTCCGCCTAGAAGCATAATAGATAAGGAAGGTTGCTCTGAGAACCTGAGCAGCTCAGTTCAGGGTCAGGGATGGTCATTTGATGGGGCCAGCGGGATCTTGGTGGCAGTCAACACAGGGAGAGAACCAGAAACAGTAAAATGTGGTATTTCATCTCCCAAGCTATCAAAGGTCTTTCATAATGGGTAAGAACCCATTTCAAAACCTGGGCCCTTAATAAACCTTTATTGATTTATTTCACTATTGTAAGTATTTTCATCAAACCTCTTAAGGCCTGCACAGTTCCAGATTGATCCATAAATTGCACACAAACCCTGTGCATCTCATTGAGCGAAGGTTATTTCTCTGGCAACTAGAATACCTAATTAGTGATATGGGTGGAAAAAATCTGCCTGTTTTGAAATGAATAAAACATCAAAGGCTATTAAGAAATGCATAAAGGACCAGGAATGTGTCTCCGTGGGTAGTGTTTTCTGTACAGAGGTAAGGACCTGAGTCTGGACTCCCCAGCAGCGGATAAAGTCCGGGATGGCTGCATGTGTACCTGTGACCTCAGTGCTGGAGGGAGGCTGGAGACAGCTCACTGGGTTTGCTGGGGTTTGCTGGCCTTCTGCACAGCCAAAACTGCAAGCTCCAAGGTCAGTGAGAAACCCTGCCTCAAGAGAATGAGGCAGAGAGCTACAGAAGACCTAACATTGTCTTCTGGCCTTTGCAGGGATAGGTGCACACACACACGTGTGTGCATATACACCCCTCTGCACACAACACATGAATGCATACTGTAGATTCATTAAGGAGTCTGCCTTTTATAGTGATGAGAATTTTAAACCCCTAAAACAGATGCCATGTGGTGGGATCTCTGCCACTCACTCCAGCCTGGTTCACCCAAACCACCATTTCCAGAAGTGCCAAGGCTGCCTGGAGGGCCTGCGTCTTCCTCTCGTTGGCATCGCTGTCAAACACTGAGCATTTTGTTCCTCTTGTGATTTTAGGAAGTCCTCGGAGCAGAGTGACTAAGAGATTCTGCAGACCACAGAGGGGAGTCCGAAGCTGTAGGTCTCAGCTCTGCTGCCTCTGCACCAACAATCGCCTAGTGGCTATTCTATTACGTTGGTGGTCTGTAGAGTGTCCGCAACCATGTAGATGTTGAATCCTAGAAACTCAGGGTATCAGAAAGAAAAGGGACTTGGAGTCGGATGTTCAAAGCTACCCAGCACAGGGGGTTAGCGTCTGCTTTTAAAGCCCACTTGTCTCATCTGCCTCTACCGCCCTTTCCCAGTGAGCCGCAGAGGCACGCAGGTCAGTCGTCTGGAGGGCTTCGGTGCCCTGGTGAGAGAGTTCATTCTGAACATCTAGTGTTTGCTTTTAAAATAATGTTTTATGGACCACGTAATGGAGCACCTCACACAGTACTGCTTTGTCTGCTCCACAAGTCTGACAGTGATTTCTGGTTTGTAAAATTCATGTTGGCAAGGAAAGTGCTTTTGTTGATACTGGTAGGCCATCTGGGCTTCAGATTCTAAACTGGGTGAGTCTATTTATACATCTTTAGGGGGAAATCCATATTTTTGACATGTGTTTACAAAACTAGAAGTGGCATATAGAACGATGAGCCCAAGATAAGAGAACTTTATCCTGGTAAGCCCTACAAATATATTAAATTACTACAAGCATTGTAAGTAATTTTTTTAGATGAAAGTATCTGGAACTAGATCTCCAGGATCCCTGAATGGAATAAGGTTTTCAGTATTAACACTTTGTATTAAGTGCATATGTTGAAGTCTGTTTGAAGCTGTACAGATGAAAGCCATCCTTGAGTTTAGTGAGTGTTCCATTCCCTAAGTTTTAGGTTTCTGGCCTTTGCAGGGATAGGTGCGCCTACGCACGTGTGTGCATACATACACACGTACACACACAGAGCTACCATTTCCACACTCTCATATTAAGTAGTTCACTCCTATTCTACTGTCACCTTTAGAGATCTCCCTCTCTCCCTCTTCTGCTACTTCCTTCTCCTGCCACCCTCTCTTCTCCCTTCCCTCCCTCCCTCCCTCCCCTCCCTCCCTCTCCTTCAGCTTCTTTCTCCCTCCTTCCCACTCTGAGACAGGCCTCATATAGTCTAGATTGTCCTCGGATATACTATGTTGCCACAGCTAGTCCTAAATTCATGATCCTCCTACACTCAACACCTATGTGCTAGAATTCCAGACACGTACCATGCCCAGAGTGGCACCCAGCATCTAGTATGGGTAGTGTTGAATAATGCCACCTCCTCCTCCCACTCTGCTGCTTCACAGCCATCAAAGTCAAAGCTCCGTATTTTCTGTTTCGTCTCTCATTCTCCTCCATACCATGTTTTTAGTGTTAAGAAGAGAGAATATTTGTAATGAGTTCTGAGTTTAACAGAAGCGAGGAAGAGGGCTACTTATTCACTGGCTCCTCATTGCTGGTGTTGCCTCCTGGGAGCTGGGGTTCGTGCTGTCCGGTCTGTGACCTCATGGCTTCACCTGGTAGAAACCCGTGTTTTCTAATCCAGATGCATAGTGAGCAGGAAGTATGGCCTTTCAAGATCGTCACAGCAGAGGGAGAGTGCTGTCCCCTAGGTGGGAGTCTCTGCCACTTCATCTCTCTGTCATATTGATCCCTTTTATAAATGCTTATGATAGTTTTAAAACAAAAATTAATCAACTTTCAAATGTTGAATTACTCAAAAAGGGAAAGCTATAGAAATGTTTGATAGTGTTGATGTAGTCCTCAAAGCAAAGGTCAGCTCACTGTCTTAAGTTAGTGGGTGAGGGGCGCAGAACTGGCTGGCTCTTGGTGTTTGTGAGTGAGCGTGTAAGAACATGAGTGACTGAGTGAGTGAGTGTGTGAGTGAGTGTGCATGAGTGCATGAGTAAGTGAGAATGTGAGAGTGCAGGAGTGAATGTGTGAGTGAGTGAGTGAGTGAGTGTGTGAGGGAGGGAGGGAGGGAGTGTATAAGTGCATGAGTGTGTGAGGGAGTGTGTGAATGTGTGTAAGAGTGAGTGTGTGAGTGAGTGTGTGACTGAGTGCATGAGTAAGTGAGAATGTGAGAGTGCAGGAGTGAATGTGTGAGTGAGTGTATAAGGGAAGGAGGGAGGGAGGAGGAGAGGGAGGGAGGGAGGGCATAAGTGCATGAGTGTGTGAGGGAATGTGTGAGTGTGTGTGAGATGGAGTGTGTGAGTGTGTGACTCAGTGCATGAGTAAGTGAGAGAGTGTGAGAGTGCAGAAGTGAATGTGTGAGTAAGTGTATGAGGGAATGTGTGAGTGTGTGTCTGTGAATGGGTGTGTGAGTGAGTGAGTGAGTATGTGTGAGAGTGTGTCTGTGAATGAGTGTGTGAGTGAATGAGTATGTGTGAGAGTGTGTGAGTGTATGAGTGAGTAAGTAAGTGAGTGGATGGGTGAGTGTATGAGTGAGTGATTGAGTGGGTGAGTGGGTGAGTGAGTGAATGTGCGAGTGAGTGTGTGAGTGAGTGGGTGAGTGAGTGTATGAGTATGTAAGTGAGTGAGTGAGTGTGTGAGTGAGTGAGTGTATGAGTGTGTGAGTGAGTGAGTGTGTGAGTATATGAGTGTGTGAGTGTGTGTATGAGTGAGTGAGTGTGTGAGCGAGTGAGTGTGTAAATGAGTGAGTGTGTGAGTGAGTGGTTCAGGACACTTGACTGGGTCAAGATCTCATTTCTCTCTGTGTCCCCCTTGGGCACTGTTGAATACTGGGTGATGTTTTCTGGGTGATGCTGTGATTGTCCATTTCTCCTTATAATCTGCCACAAAAAGTAAGACGTAGTGGGCCAGAAAGACGGCTCAGTGGGTAGAGCCCTTGCTGCACAAGCCCAAAGACCTGAGTTTGGATCTCAGCAACCACATTAAAAGCTGTGCATGGAATGCTCAATCATACCACAAGGACATGTGCTGACTATGTTCATAGCAGCATTGTTTGTCATAGCCAGAACTTGGAAACAACCTAAATGCCTCTCTACCGAAGACTGGATAAGGAAAATGTGGTATATTTACACAGTGGAGTACTACACAACAGGAAAAAAATGGTATCTTGAAATTTGCTGGCAAATATATAGCTCAATAAAAACCATTTAAAAATATATTCAATAGCCAGGTGGTGGTGGTGCACGCCTTTAATCCCAGCACTCAGGAAGCAGAGGCAGGCAGATCCTTGTGAGTTTGAGGCCAGCCTGGTCTACAAGAGCTAGTTCCAGGACAAGCACCAAAGCTACAGAGAAACCCTGTCTCAATATAGATATATATGTATATTCAATAAATGAATATTAAGTGATAAATTTAAATGTAGGTTTTCTGTCCACCCATGCACCAGCACTGCCAGAAGACGCAAGAAGATTACTGAGGTTTGCTGGCCTTGGTTCAGTCTCAGTGTTAGACCCTGACTTAATGGAATAATGCAGAGAGCTGTAGAGCAGACATCCTCAGCTACACGTGTGTACACGCATGAAGACGCTGCACATAGGTACAGCTTGTGGAATCAGCCTTATACAGAGTCAATTTGAGGAAATCCTTTGCGTTCTAATAGTTCTGTAACATTTAATTGCATGCCTCTTACTCAACCATCTTTTAAGGAAATAGTCCAAATGAATCCTATCTTCAAACCTAGCCCCATACATCCCAAATAATTATGAAAACAGAAACTAAAACCAAACCCAAACCAGGGGATCCAGATTCGACAAGATTAACCACGTGTGACAGGGGTGAGGTGGCTGCATGCTACCAGAGACGAGGCTGTAGAGTCCGCTGCCTCCTGGCATGGGTTTGATCTGATGGGGTGCCACACAGTCTGGCTATGTCTATATGGGCATGAGAAAGCATGGTGTTGTGAAAGGGAACCACGGAAGCTACCGCCAGTAGCCTTTACCGTAGATCCCTTCCCCAGCTGTGGTGCAAGGAGAGCTGAGCTGGGGAAAGCTGGTGTGGGCTGAAGAAGCTCCAGAGATGCAGGAAGTGGTGGAGGAGGCAGGCCGTAACCGAGCAGGGTGGGGTAAGGGAGTGTGCAAAAGGCAAAACGTTCAGGAAGTAGCAGATCGCTTATGATTGCCTTCGCTTTATCTCTTGAGCAGTGGGAAGACATTAAAGGTTCTAGGCTGTGAGGCTGGTGTGACCCAACTTTCCATTGGAAGATATCTGTCTGGCTGAGGTTGGGGGCCGCAGTGTGAATGCCAGGTCCAGTAGCTTCTTCAGTGCCGAGATGCTGGTGGCCTAAACGAGGGAATGCAGCCCTGGGAGTGCAGAAACCAGGATACGCTGAAGAAGTAGACTTTCCGATAGTGTAAAAGATGTGTTAATAGGGGATGAGCCCAGAAAGGCAGGAACCAGGACCAGCTAGGATCCAATCTAGTGTAACTGACTGAAGGCTGATAAAGAGCCCAGCCTGGGAGACACCAGAGCCTCAGTGGGCATCCAAACACCGTCAAGGCAACGTGCTGGGAATTGAAGCCAGGGTTGTAAATAACACAGAAGAAAATGATAGAGACCAAAGGAAAGGAAAGAGCCGAGGCTGGGGAGAGGACTCAAGCTGCAAAGGTACCCATTCATGATGTGACTGCCATCCGTATTAGCGACTTTTGTTGTGGCTGCTACCGAATGTCCCGCAGAAGGTAACTTGAGGGAGGAGTTTATTGAGTCACACAGTTTGAGAAGATAAAATTCCATCATGCTGGTGGTCTCTCACATGCTCCCATATTTGAGCACTTGGTGCCCTATTGGCGGTGCTGTTTGGGAAGGTTATGGAATCTCAGGCCATATAGCCTTGCTGGAGGAAGTGTGTCACCTGGAGAAGGCTCAGGAGATTGATGCCCTCACCTCACTTCCAGGTCACTGTGATCTCTCAGCTCCTTGCCGCGGCCACCATGCCTTCCCACCACCAATAGCCTTTCTCCTTGAAATCTAAGCCAAAACCAACTTTCTCTTAAGTTGCTTCTGGTCATATGTTCTATCACAGCCACAAAAAAAAAAAAAAAAAAAAAAAGTAACTAATACAGTGACGAAGAAGAGATGGCAGCAAGAGCAGGGGGTGGCATCAGTCAGGGAGCAGGCAGAGGACAGGAAGTGGGGCTGGGCTTCAAAGACTCCGGCTGCCCCATCCTACTTTCTACAATAAGTCTCCACCTCTTAAAGGTCCCACGACTTTCAAAACCAGTGCCACCAACTAGGATTCAAGTGTTCAAACACATCAGCGTGTGGGACATTCCTTGTATAATCCGCAAGACCACAGTTTGTTGTCTTCCATTTGCCAGACCTCTGCCTTTGTAGCTTATGCGCAGAGGACAGTACAGATAATTATAAAGCAAGATACATGTCCAGAAGTTGGCCTGATATTTCCCCGTAGTTGGAAGCCTCCGGAGACTGCTCTGGAAATGTGGAAGCATGTGAGTTGGCAAATTCCCTAACAGTCATTTAACTGTCATCCGAGAATTGATAAAGCAGTAGCGCCAAGGGCTGCTGGTTAGATCCACAGTTCTGAGCGGTCCAAGGGCTGCTGGTTAGATCCACAGTTCTGAGCGGTCCCAGGGCTGCTGGTTAGATCCACAGTTCTGAGCGGTCCTAGGGCTGCTGGTTAGATCCACAGTTCTGAGCGGTTCAGATCCCCACTATCTTTGCACGTTCTAGCTGAGGCCCAGTGTATCTTCTCACACCGCACAATACAGTCTCTATCTCTGCCTCCTCTCACCATGAGGGGATTACTCACTGGGTTCAGAAGGATCTACTGCCTTTAAAAGCTCAGTGTATAGAGGGCTTCCAAGGCTACTCGGTGCTTATGACATAGACGCTATGCTTGACAGCCTGAGATTGACCCCTGGAAACCACAAGGTGAGGAGAGAACCAATAATTCCTACAAGTTGTCCTCCACAAGCATGCCATAGAGGTCACAAAATAAGGATAATTTTTAATCCAGCTTATTTAAAGAATCTGCATGTGCAGAAATCTGATGTTTTCTCATGTTCTGTGTTTATTTAAAATGATAAGCTGTACATCATAATATCAGAATCAACTGCTTTGAGTGTTAACGTGCAGATTTTTCCTTTCAGTGTGTGTTGAATAGAAGAAGATTGTATTAAGTCTGCAGGGAAGCAGCAGGGGTACTATGATTTACTGGGGCTCTATTCTGGGGAAGGGCACTGAGCTATGCATGCTGCATGAGATACAAATGTAGCTGATTTTTGATAATACCATTAAATGCTATTCATTTTTTTCTGTGCTTGACAGAAGAATGAAACACTGAAGGTACTGATTAAACTTTCAGTGGTTTTCAAGCTTCCTGATGCTGAGACCCCTTAATACAGGTCCTCATGTTATGGTGACCCCAACCATAAAATTATTTTTGTTGCTTCTTCATAACTGTAACTTTGCTATTGTTATGAATTGTAATATAAATATTTTTGAAGATAGAGATTTGTCAAGAGGTCATGACCCACAGTTGAGAACCACTGGGTTAAAGTGCTGTGTAAACGCTCATACTTGTGTGGGAAACTGGAAAGGTGTGTTATCAATGTGGCTGAAAGGGTGGGTCTAGACCAAACAGAAGCCCCTCAAAATAGTGGTAGCCGTACATCCATGGACTTGTCTGAAGATTCTGGCCAGTACCCTCAGTATCATGTTGGTAATAATATAAGGATTACATTATAGGCAAAACTCCTGGACTGTGATTAGTCTGCTAACATTGAATAGGGTGTTTTTGTCCTGAAATTCCCATCAAAAGCCAGCCATGTGTGGGAGTAAACAATAGCAAGGCACCTGAGGACTTTACCTTGGCATACTGAGGGCCTGTAGCCAAATACAAACGGTATATTTCCAATCAAGCACTCTAGAAAAATACTAGCAGGGCGGTGGGAATGCAGTTTCCTCTCTGCTTTCAGCTGGGAACGGAAAGAAATGGCCAAGATAGCAAGTTACACATAGAAGAGATCATTCTGGCAGAAGCTGAGAGCCAGCTAGAGGTCAGAGAGGCCCTGGATGCAAACTGGCTTCTCTGCAAAGGGAGCTGGCACTGTGGAGCTAATTAAAATCCCAACATGTGCATATTGCATGGAGAATTACAAGTTAACATTGCATCTGAGCACGCACGTTTGTTATCGGCCATTGATCGTTTCTCCCGCAGAGAACTCAGGACTGGACTTTGTACTGTTCTTGGTAAAACTGCAGACAGATGCACTCACTTGCTGTGTCAGTGTCTGCCATGCTGTTATGGAGGTGGAGCTGCAGAGACAGACGGGACCCACGCCACAGTGGACATTCGGGTCTGCAGGGAGCAGACTGAAAACAGGGAGTCTAGCTGAGCTACACAGACAGAGCAGGCTGGTCAGGGAAGGCAGCTCTGAAAAACTGGTTTAAGTAGAATAGAAAAATGAAAGGGAACAAGCGGTACAGTACCCTGAAGGGTGATCGTTTGAGAAAACAGTATGAAAATTCAAAGGTGAGGGCATGCCCAATATGGTCAAAATCTAGAAAGAAAACTACGTGGAAGGTTCTGGGCAAGGAGAAGAAACCAGCTTGGAGCAGAAAGTCAGGTTCAACTGGCCGAGGGTAAATCCTCAAGGAGGGCTTGTTAGACAGAGCTGAACAAAGTACAGTGTCCACTTCAGCGATGGTGATCAATAGGAGAGCTACGATGGCCTAAAGCACCAAGAAAAGTTATTTATTACCAAGATACTCTATTGATTTCTAGCACCCCCTCTACCTCTAAGGACCATAGATCATTTTGCAAGTGAATAAATAACTAATGTGTTTAGTCGGCTTTGACACACAACCTAAAAACAGCAGCGTCGAGCTTCAAAGCCATAGAAAGCCCTAAGATTCAGCTCATATCTTGTTGAAAATTTTTGTCTTAGAATATACTTTATAATGTATCTACCAACTTATGCGTAGCCTTATAATTTTGAGATTAGGCTTTTGGAAGATACACAAATATATAGAAATAAAAATATGTAGAGAGGGCAGCAATAAATCACGGCTCAAGGAGCTGAAGAGCTGACTGGGGTTAAGAGAATGCAGATTTGACTCCCAGTACCTACATGTCAACCCACAACCATCTGTAACTCCAGTTCCAGGGGATCTGTCCTCCACCAGCACCAGGCACACACATGGTACCAAGGCATGCATGCAGGCAAAACACCCATACACAAAAAATTCAAATAAATTTGGGGGGAAATGACTCAAAATCCCTGTGTTAAGATTCTAAGTGGTTTTGCCATGAGCTTAGATACCCATTCTGGGCCAGGCTTGACTCAGGCTGTGCCTGGGGCTGGGCTTTAAGCATATAAACATTCTCCACTTACTGAGGATCACTCAGTTTGATAATGCCAGGAAAGCCGCATGTATTCACAGAATCGATGCTTCAGATGCTAAATTTGGATCATATCCCAGCCTAGTGCTATGCAGCCTAACTCTCTCATAATGGTGGGTAGCATCAGTGAGTCTCGCAACCAGTCAGTGGAGCAGTGACATGGGGGAAAACCACCACTGTGCAGAGCACTCTTTGGCAGGCCAGAAGTATTAGATGCTTTTTCTGCTTAAACATACTGCTATTTTCGATGGGTTTTACTGAGTGCACCCCCATGTGAGCAAGGGCATCAGCATATGAGCAAAGTTTGTTTACGGGATTGCATGGTGAGAAGGCATGGGTGAAGGGTGTGTCTTACATTGTCCCTTCCTATTTTTGCCAGTGTTCTTGTAACATGGGAAACAACTGAGAGGAAGCAGCATTTGATAGTAAAGAGCCTTACAGTACTGGCACCGGGGAGATGGTTCCACAGCTCAGAGCGCTTGCTGTTGTTGCAAAGCACCCAGGTTTGGCTCCCAGCACCCATATGGAGGCTCACAACTGTCGCTCCAGTTTCAGGGGACCCGATGATCTCTTCTAGTCTCCTAGGATACCAGGCACACAGATGATTCTGCAGACAGAGAACTAAAACCATTTAGACTGCCAGTGGTGGAGATGCACCACCTTTAATCCCAGTGCTCAGGAGGCAGAAGCAGAGGCAGGGAGGTCTGTGAAATCGAGGCCAGCCTGGTCTACAGAGTGAGTTCCAGGACAACCAGGGCTATACAGAGAAACCCTGTCTCAAAAAAAAAAAAAATTTTTTTTAGTGATATAAATGAACAGTTTAGCTCCACAATCCTCAACTCTCATTATATATTCCAGTGCCTGGGAACATTTTTAGTGACCTGCTCTATCCCTTCGGGCATTTGGCTTGAAGGGTCTCAAGTTATTCTAATATGTAATTAAGCTTGAAAACCAGCAATCTAGCCAAAGGAATGACTCTCCGCCATGAGTTGCACCGTTCACTGCAGCATTCGGGAGACAGCTAGTTAAGGTTTGCTGTCTTGGATCTTTGAGCATCTCCCCATATAGGTCCAGACTGACCTTAAGCTGACTGTGGAGCTCAGGATACAAACCTCAGCCTCCAGAGTGCATTCCCTGTGGCTAAATCTGATAAACCATCTTAGCATTTGCGTGACCAACAGCTGCTGTCTCAAAGGCTAAAGAGAAGGCTGGGGCACAGTTGTGTGACAGTGTTTCCTCATCATGCCTGTGGCCCTGAGCTCAAATACCAGCACTGAAGGGAATTTTTTACAATACTTCTGCTGAACCTGGTGATTCAAGCTGTGATTCTAGCTCCCTGGGAGGTGAGGCAGGAGGATCAGAGCTCGAGACTTGCCGAGGCCACAGAGCAATTTCAAGGCCAGCCTAAGCAACTAAGTAAAAGGTGGTGAAGCTAGCTCAGTAGTAAAGCACTTCCCCTGCACAGCAGGGCCACATGCCGTCCTCAGAGCCACACAAAACTAGCTCCACCTGCATTACTTGAAGGTTAAGATCGGCTCAGAAAAGTGAAGTTATAACAAAGACGCATAAAACTTTCTTCCGACGGTGTGAAGTAATTGGCATTGCTGCAGAGGAAAGGAAGAAAGAGCCAGGCTCAGATAATTGCTATAATTGAAGATAATTACACACTGTGAGCTTACAGCCAGCCATGTGAAGGAAAAAGGCAAAAAGGAAATAAAGGCAATATGATTTTATATGTATTGTTTACTTTTTATAAAGAGAAGCAAGCAATTCACTGGGGTGGGAAAATCTTCCAGCTCTAAGATCACTAAGTATTTATTACACAGAGGCAGAAAGCTTCCTGGACCCCACAGATAGAACAATATCATTCATTAATAGTTTGGATAAACAAATCATGTCAGCTTCTTATTTAAATATGTTACCCAAAGCCACTATTTATGACACAGAAACTCATGTCATGAATTTATAGATTGAACTGCTACCTCCTAGACCTCCCGGCTCACGACAGTAGGAATGTGCTAGACACAAGACTGAAGCATTGTGGTATCCTGCTTAGCAGGGTCAGGATGATGCCCTTCAGCTCCTGAAAGCCACCCCAAGTGGTAGCAGCAGGGTGAAGGGTGTCAGGCGAAGTACACACTGTTAGGAAATGTGAAAGATTAACATTTCATCGTCTGCCCTGCTCCTCCCCTTTTAATCCAGATAGCCAGAATATTCTGATATAGTCTTTGAGGAAGTATTAGTCATTCGGGAACCATTCTGAGATCGTAAGCCTTGGCATCCTGGATGAACCCCGGCTGCAGGCTCAGGCTTGGAACCATAGCCTGTCTTGCATGCATCTGTGGGTATGGAGTAGTCATGGAATTCACTTGCTCCTGATAAAGTATAATATGCTAAGCTAACAGGAAGCAAAATGAGTAGAATTTCCAGAGCTTGGAGAAAGGGCTAGGAACGGAATGTGGGGAAGCCTGGCTCGTTCCTGTTTGTGGTGGAATCATGTGCTTAGGGTACAATGAGCATAAAGAGCAGGATAAAGTCACTTGGATAAAGATCATTAACCCATACGGTTAACGTGATAAATATAAGCTCCTTTCCCAGTAGGCATTATTAAGTATCAATAACTACCTTGCCTTCATAGCTAAGAATTCTGTTTTAGGAGGGATGTTGGGGGTTTTGTTTTTGAGGGGGGTCTCACTAGTCATGAAATTCTGGAATCAAACAATCCCATGGCCTCCACCTCGTCAAAGCTGGGGTTAGTAACACAATACTTGGCTCCGGGGTGACTTCTCATTTGTCCCTGAAAACATATCTTGTGTCATTTCATAAATATACTCTGGTGGAAGAGACCCATGAGACAGGTGAGGTCTCTCCCCACCATGTTTCCCAGAGCCTCGGGCACAGCTGTGCAATGCGTATTTCTAGCTGCTGCTAGGAGGCAGAGCACTCACCTTGACAGTCAGTGCCCTTCCCTGACCCAAGCAGAACCAGGCAAAGCTTCAAGGGCAGAAAAGGGTGAATTCCTAACTATCTGAGTAAAACTTCTTTGAGTTTTCATGTGGTTTGTTTGGTTGGTTGGGCTTTTGTTTTATTTGGGGGGTCGAGGGCTTGGAAGAGTCTTGGATTTTGTTGTTGCTTTGAGACAGTCCCAGCTGTTGTGGAATTTGCTCTGGAAATCAAGTTGGCCTTGAACTCACAGAGATCTGCCTGCTTCTGCCTTCTGAGTGCTGGGATCAAAGGTGTGCACCACCATGACTGACTTACGTATTATTTTAATCTTTTTAGTTATGTTTAGATGTGTGTATGCGCACGCGTGTGTGTGCGTGCATGTGCATGCACATAGGTGCATGAATGTGAGTGTAGATATTTGCAAAAGCCAAAGGTGTCTGATTCCCCTGGAGCTGGAGTATCAGGTGGGTGTGAGCCACCAGATGTGGGTACTGGGAACCAAACTTGGGGCCTCTGAAAGAGCAGCATGTTCTCTTAACCTCCAAGCCATCACGTTAGCCTCTGGCTTAAAGCTCTTTGTAATAACTTACATTCCAATAATATCCATTTCCTCTATTGTTAAATGGATATTCAACACTCTATGTTGAATGGATATTGTTAATGGACCTAACTTTGACACTCCGGGAGGACGTGGCCATTGCCATTTTTCTTAGCGTACATCTTGGAATACGCGCCCCCCCCACTCTGAGTTTCCCCTGCACCGCCCGTCACCCTTCTTTTCACTGTAACCACCAGCACTCCCCTTCCCCAGTGAAGACACAGTGCAGAGCGGTGAACATGAGGCTGGGGGGTTCTTCTCTTCCCTTTCCATAGAGACTGGGCATTGTGCGTGAAGTGACCACCTGGGAGCAAAGCGCTTTAAACCCGGTGGACACCCCTCCATTAGGGAACTACTGTGACATTCCTCCAAAACAGAGAACTCCCCATGTGAGACTCCTAAGACTTTCCACAAACACGCTCTTAGTGCACCACCTCCATTTTATTCTTCATTTACAGACAAGATGGAGGATCTTGGGGGAAAAGGCGTGATTTGCATTAGCTGTGAAGATGTTCAAAATCGGATTTGCTTCAGTTCATTAGGTATTATAACCGCATTAGTTACGTAGCTTTCCCACGAGCACAGTTGGCCTCCAGAGTCTCCCTGAGGACTCTCCGGAGCTTCCCCTCTCTGCCCGTGGGACAGGATAAACCAAGAAAAATAATACTGTATGTAGAAAGTGCTCCCCCACAGACCCTCCCTCACCCTCTAGAGTGAGCTCCCTGCCTAAAGCTGTGTCCGTGCTAAGTAGTTCTGGACTGCTGAAAACTTAAGTAGTGACGGACACCTCCCTGGGGTCCCTGTAGGGGAGATAAGCAAATATCTATCATATTAACTGGTGGTCTCACCCACACTGCACCATTTGGAATCTGTCTGAGAGTGCGTATATGAGTCGTGTCCCTGCCTGAGGAGCTGGGATGGGCAGGAACAGACAGTGGGGTGTTTCGACTGCTCGGTGTGGATGGGATGCTCCAGGCCTGTGTTCTTCAAAGGCTTCTCATTTTGGAATCTCCTAGGATGCATGATAAAAATATAGATTGTGGGGTCCCACTCGAAATCTATGCCAGAAGATCTGAGGGTCAGCTCGAGGCGTCAGATTTCATAAATGTCTCAGGTGTTGCCAAGCAGAATTGGGAAAGGGTGAAGGAAAGAGACTATGGAGGGCACCTTTGCTCAGAGAGGCTAGCTGGGAGGTTCAGCGGTGACTGGGGACCGGCAGATCACACGCTGTGCTGCAAATCCTGGGCAGGACCAAGTCTGGGCACCAACCTCATAGGCTGACACAACAGCCTCTGCGGAAGTGACACACTGTCCTGCCCCACTGTCGTCTCTGAGACCCTGTAGTTCCTACAGCCTGTGCGGAAGTGACACACTGCCCTACCCCCTGTCGTCTCTGTGTGACACACTGTCCTACCCCGCTGTCGTCTCTGTGTGACACACTGTCCTACCCCGCTGTCGTCTCTGTGTGACACACTGTCCTACCCCGCTGTCGTCTCTGTGTGACACACTGTCCTACCCCGCTGTCGTCTCTGTGTGACACACTGTCCTACCCCGCTGTCGTCTCTGTGTGACACACTGTCCTACCCCGCTGTCGTCTCTGTGTGACACACTGTCCTACCCCGCTGTTGTCTCTATGTGACACACTGTCCTACCCCGCTGTCGTCTCTGTATGACACACTGTCCTACCCTGCTGTTGTCTCTGAGACCCTGTAGTTTCCCCCATGTGGTTTTTTTATGACTAGAGACTTAAGCTCCCCAAGGTCCTAGCAGCTTTTGAATGGACTAATGGATTGATAGCATGGCAGCCTCCTATTGCTCAGTTCCATACCACTCAGGTCAGACCTGCTACGAGACAGCCCTCAGCAGAAGATGTGAGGGTTGGGTCTGGACATCACGTTTCCCACATGTCCCCGGTGTTCCAAAGCAGGACTGGGGAAGGGTGGAGGAGAGAGATTCTGGAGGGCACCTTCAGGTGACATCATCCTCAATCCTAGATCTTCTATTCCACATCTGGCAAGGGAAGAGAGAGAAATCAAAGTATTAAAGCGTGTAGACACGTACCTTCGAGTACATGTCTGCCACGCTTCATCGTGTTCCCTCTGACCAACCATAGACAGGCTGAGAAAGCAGGAAAAACCGTCCTAAGAAGTTCAGTGAAGTGTGTGTTTTGCAAGCATAAGAACCTAGGTTGGGATGTCCAGCACCCTTTAAGAAGCCAGGTGCAACAGCATGTGTCTAACTCCAGGGCTCTGGAAGCTGGAACAGGATCCCTGGCACTCGCTAGCCAGGCAGCCTAGCCAAATCAGCTCCAGGTTCAGGGGGAGACTCCGTTTCAAAAGATAAGGTGGAAATCAGCCAAGAAGGACATCTGATGTCCACACTGGCCTCCACACTCATATTTACACGCATGTGTATGCACATTGCATACACACACTCCCAGGTCTGCTCTCAATGTCTCATCTGCCTCAATCACAGGATGCCCCTGTTGCAACGCTGGGATCACCAGGTGACTTGGTTGGCCACCGGTCATACGTGTGGCCACGGGGCTGTCAGCGCTCGTCCCAGCTCCCTTAGGTCTTTCCGTTCCTAATCTTTGGTCTTGACTATAAAACAAGCAGTTTCCTTCCTGTCTGTGCTGGCACCTCCTGTCCTTGGCAGCTGGCCCGTCTCGAGAGGACAGCTGACCCTGCTGGGAGGTTGCTTGCGTGTGGGTGGTGGGGCTTTCCACCCTGCGAACATGCACAGACTGCCTTTGGAATCCACCCGACACATTGAGGGCAGTTCTCAGCTTGAGACCACATCAGTCCAAGGCAGTGCAGCTGCAGGAACTCCATGGAGTCTTTGCAGCCATGCTACACAGAGCCAAGCTGCGGGGATTGTGGTGGCGTGCTGCCTCGTGAAGGGACTTGCAGCCTTTTGTTCTCGTTTTGCATGCTTGAAATATAATGCTAAGTTGTTTTTTTACTTGTAGCCAAAAATATATCTCTGATTGAGAAACTTTCTTCTTACAAAGTTGACCTATTTCTCAGCTCAAGCCATGATTGGATGTGTCCTGCTCAGCACACAGTGGGTAGTTAGGGAACGAGAGTGGCAGAGCTAGCAATGTCCAGAGGTATGAGTCAAGAAACCAACAGGGCCAAACCGAAACTGCCTTTGTCTTCCTCGCCAACAGACCTGCTCTGGAATGTCATCACTTCTGGAGTCCCCTCGGGCTTACCACACACTGAGACACAAACCTGCGGTCTGTGGGGTTTGCCAGAACACAAGCATTTCCTTTAAAGAGCTTCAGCTCTCCCCAGCAGAAGTGGCTCAGTGGTAGTTGTGTATGAACCGCTGAGTGTCTGGGGCTCTGCCCGGTTCTGGCGTTTTGTTAACGGCTGCTGGAAGTCACAGTTGAGAATGTGTGCATGTGCTGAGTCTACGCCTTCTCTCTCTTTGTTCCACAGTTTTGGGGGGCAGCGTTTTACTGCATAGCCCAAGCAGGACCATGATTCTCTATTTTCCTGCCTCAGTCTCCTAGGCTAGAACTACAAGCTTGTGCCCGTAATGAATCATGAGATGATAGAGACTTGAAGTCAGCCTCAGTGTACACATAGATTATGGCTGGTGTTTTGAATGAACTGTGGACTGGTACTACAAGCTGCCTACAAAGGCGGCCTGTGATTTTCTTTTTCTCATGGCATTTATTTAGCTGATTGAACTCACCAAGACTTCTCATGCATCTTAGGCCCATGCTCTGGGGCAGTCAAACAGTGTCCAAGCACTGCCAAAGCTGCATTTGTGCCTGTGCATGCAGCCCTGAATTGTTGCTTCTGACTTTGAGAACCACGGCCACCTTCATGAAATGATAGGCACTAGAAACTGGAAAGGAATCTTTTAAATGACTACATTTCTCCAAAGGGGAAACTGAGGGAGGCCTGGGAGGATTTTGATTCAGACCACACAGCAGCTTAGTGGGAATGCATAGCGCAGAATCTGCCGCATATGGTGTGGTGTGTCCACTCCCTGCGGCCGGCCAGCTCTTGGACTCACAGAACTGCCGTGTTTAAGCACCACTGGGAATGAACTCTTGAGACCTATGCCACTTGTGCTTTTAGGATGGTGCAGTCCAAGTGTCAGCACCAGGGAGCCAGCCACATGTCCTCGCGCTCTCTGGGGGGTGACAAATGAAGAGTTGAGGGGAAGGTCATAGGTCACCATCTAGACAGTACCTAAAAATGCAGAGCCTTTGGCCCTCCGGAAGGGCTGAATCAGAACCTCCATGTCATCAGTAGTTAAGACTGCAGGCCTGTGCCAGCGAGCCAGGCCGAAAGGGTCTATGACATATTCCCAGGAGGTAGCGTGCAGGACACTGTTTCAGACACTGTGCTACGTGATCCGCGCTTGGCCCTTCCCTGCCAGCAGCTGAGGGAGTCACCTCCTCAGCATCACGCCTTCAGTGTCCGTGTCTGCCTAGCACTGTGGCCCAGAGAGGGAATGTAATAACAGAGTCCCTCTACTGCCATCTCTGCTGTCACTTAACTCATTTTATGTCTTAAGTTTTGCTTCTCCAGTCCTGAGGGTGGGCGACCCCATAAGTGTGTTTGGATGTATAGTGCTGGGAGGGGCTGCAGCAGAACTGTAAACTCACGATTAACACTGTCCGAGTACATCTGAGCCGTGTGTGTCTCTGTGTGTGTGTGTGTGTGTGTGTGTGTGTGTGTGTGTGTGTGTCTGGCATGTACATGTGTGATGTCTGTGGTGTATATGTGTGTGATATGTACATGTGTGATGTGCGTGAGTGTATGTGGTATATGTGTGGTGTGTGTGTGTGTGGTATGTGTGTATAGTGTATGTATGTAGTGTATGTGTGATATGTGTGTGATTCTATGTGTGTGGTGTATGTGGCATGTACGTGTGGTATGTGTGGTGTATATGTTGTGTATGTATGATGTGTGTGTGGTATGTGTATGTGGTATATGTGTGTGGTGTGTGTGGTATATGTGTGGTGTGTGTGTGGTGTGTATGTGAAGTGTATGTGTGTGTGATATGTGAGTGGCATGCATGTGGAATATGTGTGTGGTGTGTGTGTGTGTGGCATGTGTGTGTGGAGTGTACATGTGTGTGTGATGTGTGTGTGGTGCTGGGCATGTGTGTGTGTGGTGTGTGGAGTATGCATGTGTGTGTGGTGTGTGTGTGTGTTGGGCATGTATGTGTGTGTGTGGCATGTGTGTGGTGTATGTATGCACTGTGGTGTGTGTGTGCAGACATGCAAAAGCAAATGCACTTGCAGATGTGGAGGCCAAGTCAATGCCAGGTGTCTTACTTACACTCCACCTTACGCTCCCCTTGAAGTTGGAGCTCACTGCTCAGGCTACACCAGCTGGCTAGTGAGCTCCAAGGATGCTCGCGTCTCCGACCTCCCAGCGTTGAGATTCTAGATGTGTGCCGCCAAGCCCAGCATGTACATCAGCGCCGGGTCCTCATGCTTGTGCATCAAGCACCTTAGCCACAAATCTGAGCTTTGAAGTACAGTGAGCTGTAAGAGGAGGATTTGACTGGGAGGTATTTATGTCCAAGAGTTCATTTTTCAAAAAGAAGCTGAAGTTTGTTTTTGTTGTCTCGTATTATTATGAAAACAAAGGCTGAGTCAGTGAGCCTCAGCAGCCAGATAAAGAGAGCCGAAGCAATGCTTAGCTGAGTGTGACCGTCATAGACCTGGGCTTAGGAAGCATCTGCATGTGGACAGCACATCCATCACAGCCTAGCCAAGTGTCCTGGCTCCCGTGCAAAGACAGCCTGTAAAGAGTGAGCAGTGGCCGGGCTAGTCATGCTGGGGAACCAAAGCTGGAAGGACGATGGGTACAGCTACCCCGTCCTCACTGTCTGCCATGGTACCCGCTGGGTACGAGGGCCCTGCAGAGAACACCCTCTGGGTAGGGAGCGCTATCTCTGGCAAGGCAATAGCAGGGGCAGTTGTCCCACGTGTGTAAAGCAGACTCAGTGACACCCGTAGCAGAGCCTCACAGGGTTACATAAAACATCATAGCCATGGGCTGGAAAGATGGTTCGGTGGCTAAGAGAACATTGTACTCTTCCAAGGGACCGAGTTCAGTTCCTAGTGTCCACATCAGGTGGCCCACAGTCCTGTGATTCTATCTAGGGTATCTGACACCCCTGGCCTCTATGGCACAAACCCACATAGAGACACATTATTAAATATAAATATTTTTTGACTACAGGGAATGAGGCTGATGTGTGGCATAGGCTCATTTACAGTTCTGATGGGCTTTATTTCAAGACTAGGAGTTATGACTGGTGGATAGCCACCTCCTCAGGGTCCTGGGGAGCCCGGGGAGAGGAAGGCAACTGGGGCTGTGGACAGAGGAGCTCCGTGGAGACCAGCTAGCTGTGTCCTGGGGTTCTGGCAAGGAAACCCGTGTCACCCCTGCGTCCTCACAGAAAACCAGCCCGACAACTGAGAAAAGCAACTTTTCTGAAACACTTCTGCTGTCGAGGCCTGCTCAGAAGGCCTGGGGCTCTGCTGCCTCAGAGCTGTTCCTTCTGAAGATGGATTCCAACGCCCACTATGTGCCACACACTGGGGCAGCAGCTGCCACCCGACAGGGCCATGGAGGAGGCTCTGATGCTTTGTCATTTCAATTTGAGTCAGGGTAGACAGGAATATTCTTTTCTCAGAGAGGGCTGCGAGCTTAGGGAGCCTGAGGAATTACCCTGGGGCTGAGCCCTAACAGACGGGAAGGCATCAGATGAAATCAGTCTTCAATGTGTAGAACCCTTTTGCTTTTGAAAAATATAGCATCCAGCTCCCCCCAAGGGAGAGGAGACACGAAATGGTCATCTGTAAGGTGGGGTGAGAGACACTAGGCCTGACGACAGGATTGCCAGCACTGAGAGGCCTGCTCAGGTGTCACTGGAATGATCCGCCCGCTCACTCCCAAGTGAGGGTTTGGTCCCAGCGCACACACTCGCCTTTCTCTCCCTGCTTCTCTCACTTACACATAAGCAGCACTTGCATTTCGAGGCTCTCTGTGCTCCTCTTCCCACAGAGGCAGCTAGCAGGAAGGAAATCCTCCCGTCCAGAACCTATTATTGAGATCCTGAAGATGCTGAGGTTTTAACGGGGAGTGAGGCAAATGCATTTTCAGTTTGGTCAAGAAGCAAACATGTAGCAAAAAGAAATGATTCCCAAAGTCCAGCTGCAAGCTTGCTGGAACATCCTACACGTGGCCCAGAGACAAGACACAGCCCCTTCACCTGCTACCCTTGCTTCAGCGTGGGCTGTGTCACCTTGACCCAGATGCAGGCAAGTGAATCCCGGAGCTCTGCTGGGAATGCAAACGACCCTTCCCTCTCCTGTTCTCTTTCCCTTCCCTCCTCCCCCAGACCCACATCAGATGTAAGGAGGAAGTCACTCTCCTTCCATCAAACCCCACCGTGCCTCTTAGCATTTGTGGACTGGCAAGTGAAAACAGCTGGGCTCCCCAGCAGGTCTGCTCTCCTGCGCCCAGGCTAGGTCAGAGTCCCCCGGTCTGAAGGAGAAGTAGCCAAGCCAGGCTGACAGATGGCTGAGGGTTTTCTAACTTGCCCCCTCCTGGGAACAGTGAGCCTCCATAGCTGTCCCTTTGTGGTGGAGGTGAGATTTTCTGGGTAGAATGTATGCCGAGCTGTGCCGGGAAGAAATGGCAGCAGCATAGCCGGGAGCGAGGCCAGGAGGAATCTTGGCCCAGAGTCTCTTACACTTTCTGATCTTTGATCTCTTTTTCCACGCCCCAATCTCGGTAGCATCTAGATAACAATCTGTGCACACACAGACACCACAAGGGAACAGAACTCTTGCTTCCATGATTCAGGCATGTGCCACAGACATGCTCCGTGCTGTTGCTTAGCAGGCTGCCTGTGTCTGTCAGAGTCCGTTGAAAAGACGGGTGGTGGTTCATTTCTAAATGTCCACACAGTACAGCCTAGAATGACCTGGGAAGACAGTCTTAATTGAGGGGTTGTCTAGATCAGGTTCGCCGGTGGGAGATTGTTTTTATTGTTAAATTGACGCGGAAAGACTCAGCCCACTGTGGGGGGTGTCATTCTCTAGTAAGGGGGCCCAAACTGTGTAAGAGGAAGAAGCAAGCAAGCAGGACTGTTTGCATTTATTTCTCTCTGCTCTTGGCTGAATATGGTACAACTAAATGCCTAAAATGCGGCCACTGTGACTTCCCTTCAGTGATGACCTATAGCCTGGAATTGTGAGGCAGACAAACTCCTCCTCCCCGGAACTGCTGGTGCTGCTGATGCTGGGGGTGCCGGAGTTGCTGGAGGTGGTTGTCAACTTCATTGTCATCATCATGATATTTTATCACAGTAACAAAAGTGAAATTAGGACAGAAGACGTGAGAATTCTGTCCCGGGGTTCATTTACCCTTGGCCTCCACATCCATCACTGCCTGCAGGACTGGGACCCACCTGAGCATGTGACCCTCGTGATTGCTAACTCGTCACCACATGGCTCACAGACCTGGTCATGGCCAGGCAGGAGCCATTCCCATGGGACTGCGCTCTGCCCTCCTCGGTCCCTAGAGAGGGGTCATCAGCGGAGGTGTTTCTGTCATCCTTAATTAGAGGCCCACAGGACAGCTGTGAGGCAGGAGTAGCTCTCATTACTGACCCAAGCCTGCTTCAAAGGAGCTGCAAGTGGCGGCCTGGATAGTCGGCTGCCCAGGCCAGCCCTGCAAAGTGTCATTATATGGCTGGCTGTGATCAGAGCACCTACCTGTTAAGTGTGTTTGGCTAGAGAGGTAAACAGCTGCCGTATGCTCTGTACCTTTCATTAATTATGTCTGATATTTGCTTTCTTTCCTGTTGGAATTGATTTGGGTGGCTGATAATCCAAGTTAATGAAGACAATTAAAACGCCAAGCATGACAAACACCAGAATGATTCAGAGCCTCCGTGGGGCTCAAGCCTGTTCACTAGGGCCAAAATCAGAATAATGCTGCCACCTCGTGGCTCATGATGGCATCAGGTTTTAAAGGCCAATGGTTTTACTAACAATTGAAATCATAGCATCTATGTATTTGACAGGGCAATAATGGATTGTGAAGTTTTCAACACAAAATAAGCAAGATTGGTGTGGTGATGCACACATCTAATCCCAGCACTCTGGAGACAGGAGGAGTTCAGAGCCACCCTCAGCTACATAGCCAGTTCAAGACCAGTGTATGGTACATTTAAAAGTGAATAGATCACTTCTGAATAAATTCCCAGTGGAAGTTTTATAAGTTGAATTGCTGACCTTCCTTAATCAAGGAGATGCATGTCCACAGTCCCCAGAATGACAGTCTGTGGGATGCAGGAAACCCCACAGCCCCTATTCAGGAACGCAATGTATTTTTATTCCATGGCTGTCTGCAATTTGATTGATATCTGCATATCCAATAACAAAGCACTCCATGAAGCAAAAATACACAATTGTCACCTGCTTCCTTCTCCAACTGTAAGGTTTACAGGTGTCATAGTAATGTCAGTTAAGGTACAGTAGTAGATAGGACTCCTGTGTCCTGTGTCAAAAAGTATTATTTACATGTGCAGTCCAAAATCAGCTATTCTTTTTTGGTTCTGTTTTGGTTTTTGTTTTGTTTTTTTTTAGACAGGATCTCTCTACATAGCCCTGGATATCCTAGAATTTACTGTGTAGGCCAGGCTGACTTCAAACTCATAGAGAGTCATCCACCTGCCTCTGTCTTCCAAGTGCTGAAATAAAGGTATATACCACCATATTCAGCCTCCAAAATCAGATATTCTTGATGAATCTTTTCCAGAGATATAACATACACTTTACTCAAGTAACCTGCCTAAGAATATAGAGAGCACAAAAGTCACAGTGTGTGTGTGTGTGTGTGTGTGTGTGTGTGTGTGTGTGTGTGTGTGTATATATATATATATATATATATATATATATATATATACACACGCGTGCGCGCACACATGACGGCAGGGGTTGGGGGCAAGGCATGCACACACAATTTACCCTGGCTCACTAGGAAAGCAGGTGCTATCAGACGGCGCTCTTTTTCACCGTGTGATTTTTATACAGGCTGAGAACTGGGGAGGGTTTCTTTCTGCGGCTCTTTATGAAGTTCTAATTGACAGGGGTAAGCCAGGAGTTTTGGCACATTTTCTGTGAGTTCCATCTTTTATTCAGTAGCTTGTAATGACTCCCTTTCATCTCCCTCCCAGGGCTGTCCTAGGATGGCACCCCGCATATTTCAGTGTATCTGATCAGCCCTCCTGTTAGGGGAACCAGAGCCGGGAATGGGGAGAGGTACAGGGATGGAAAGGAGGACAGGAGAGCCCCTGCCAGCTGCTGTGTGCCGCTCTACCTTTGAGCAAGCCTCACAGCCGGCTGTCTCCTAAGAATTTTGTCCTTTATACATAGTGTGGATTAATTGGGTATGTGAATGCAGAAATCAAGCTGTGTGTGCAAGAGAGGTCCTGTGTCTGTGCTTCCTACAGTATCTCGTGGTTTGCACCTACACATGGCAGGTGTTTCCTAGGTCACCGTGATTTCAGTGTTTCTTCGTCTGTGTTTCAGAAACCTATTGCTGTACTGCTCACTTGAGAGTAAATTCCAGGCTGTTCCTTTCCATTAGAATGTTCTGGAACTAACCAAATGAGTGTCGTTGTGTAGATAAGACCTCTCTTACCACAGATAACGTTGGCCTAGTGTGCTCCTCTGTTTCCAATGTGCCTCTAATACTGAAATATTTAACAACAGTACCTGGGCATTCTCAAAAGCATTGTGGAGGGAACAGGGGGCTGCTCCAAGTCAGCCAGGGTTGCCCCCTGGACAGGAGCACAGCTGTGTGGGAGTCCAGGCAGCCAGACTCATCATTCGGGGCACTTGGACCAAATTCTTTCCTGCTTGGGTCCAACTTCCTTCTCAGTAAAGTGGGGCCAACAGTGCCTCCTACTGAGCGGTGGTGGTAATGAATGCGGAAGCGCCTGGTGGCATTCCTGGGACTCGCTGAGAATTTGTAGTTCTTCACCAATCCATCTCACTTCCTACTGAGGGAGTGTCCTCAGCCCGAGCTTCCAGCCTCTCCTTTGAAAATGAATTACTGGGTACCCAGTAGCAGCTTAGTGAAGACTCCTCCTTGGAAGTAAAGGCATACTCTCAGTGAACAGCCAACTGCAGGTGTGCACAGATGCCCTGTTTAGTGGGCCACACTTACCATACACCGTCGAAGGTAAAAATGGGCATGAGAAGCTAAGGAGACAGACGGTGCCGGTGTGGCAGGGGGACAGGCGGTGGGGCATGGGTGGAAAATAACATTACTGCAAAGTGTGTGTATAGGGCACTGGCAAGATGGCTCAGAGGTAAAGCCTCTTAGCAGCAAACCTGACAACCTGAGTCCTGTCTCTAAGACCCACGGTGTAGAAGGAGCGAACTGACTCTTACAAGTTGTCTTGTGGCCACTGCATTTGTCCCATGGGACATGTACACCTACACATATACACACACAGACACACACACACACACACCTAGATAAATAAAAATTAATAAAAAATTTGAAGATGTTATGTATGTACATATATACATGTATACCAAACATTTTATACTGACCAGGATAAAGGCATATTACATCCAGTGTTTCCTTGCTTTGGGGTGCTTGAAATCTTTACTGAAGACTTTAAGAACCGCCTTCAGATATATCAAAATGACAAAGCACCCATTGCTTCAGAGCTCTGCTAGGCACTGGTGCGTCCTGATTGAAATCTCACATGAGGAACACAAACATCTGACCACGGACCTGGAAGGGTCCAGTCCCCAGGCCTGCCTGCCTCCTGCACACACCAGCCTGGCCACTCTGAGAGACCTGGCTTGTGACAGAAGGCTGTGCATTTCCAACCTGGGGTGCTTATGAACAGAAGTGCTGGAGGCTTTCCAGATTCCGAGAAATGGCTAGCGAGCCCGGAGAAAAGACCCAGGCCTGATCATGACGTTCATGTGTATCACATCATTGCATACACGAGCTGAAGGTAATTTTACAGTTTCGGTGTATGTGCATTTGATGTCATCTACAGAAGCTTTTGGTGTGGCAGCATGTCCGCATTCAAAACTTAGATTTGGGCTTCTTTCAGGATTTCCAGCTCAGGAATGCTCACTCTGTCTAGCAAAGTGATTGCAACTGTGTCCTTGTCTCTGCAGGACGATGAAGCCCTCTAGCCCCATGTGACCGCCTGTGAAGCGCTGCCTTCATCCGCTGGCCCCAGCTCCCACCATGGGTCCTGCAGGAAGCACACTGAGCGGTGGGCCCCTGCAGATGCAGATGGTTCTCTGGGGAAGTCTGGCTGCCGTGGCCATGTTCTTCCTCCTCACCTTCCTCATCCTTCTGTGCTCCAGTTGTGACAGGTTAGAACACACATGCCTCTCCTAGAACCTAAACATAGTCCTTGTCATTCCCAGAGGAGCCTTTGTACCAAAGAGTCCCTGGCCCGTGTTACAGGTTGGTCACAAAGGCTCCAAGGACATTCTTCATCAGTCCCTTGAAAACCCTTACTAATTTTCCTGGAGAGCAAAGTGGAGCCCTTCCTGATGTTTCAGATGTCAGAATGAGTTCTCTGCGGCTCTTTGAGCACATCCTTTATGTGTGCTGTCTTTTTTCTAGCCATAGGCAGATTGAAATCTGCGTGGGAGACACTACATCTCTTTCTCACGGTTGGCATTACTGAGGATGCCCGCTATTACATGGCTTGGGAGAGCTCATGGATTCTTAAAATTGTGTGTGCTGAGCTGCCCTTTATGAAGAAACAGATTTATTTTCCTACAAGAGAGACTCACTGAATGTTGGAGCAAATTTTTCCTTTTTAAGCATTACACTTGTCTCACTTTGCACCGGGAGAATTAGGGTTCTTTACAAGCAAGAGCGACTGCTCAGAAGAGTCAGAGATTGTTCACAGTCTGCAGCTTTGGGGTACTGCCGGAGCCCGTGGGGACCAACTTAGCCACCCATACCCAATTCTCTCAAGCTGGGAAGAAATGTGATGATATTTAAAAGCCCAATATGGATTCCACCCTAAAATCTGTCAAGAATGGAAAATCCAGGCCTCGGGTAGCCTATCCTGATCCCTGCCAAGCCTGGACCCAGGCCTTGACAGCTAGGTGGAGCCTGACTTCCAAGAAGACCACGGGGTCCAAGTTCTACCTCCAGGAGCCTGACAATTCTGCTGCCATGGCTCGCTCTCTCACTAGGTGTCACCCTCTCCTCACCATGGTAGAACGCTGTCTTACTGCTGATGGCTTGCTTTGGACTATCTGTGTGAAACATATCTTTACTCACCGGACTTTTCCACAGACTAGAAGTACACGTGACTCTTCCTGCGAGCTTGTCACCTTCCTGACGGACATGCAATGTTGCATCTCCTGTACTTTCTCTCTTCCCTCACATCATGTGACTCCACAGACTCTTAAGGGAGAAGATGAGATAATTGTTAGGGTTTGCTGAGGAGAAAAAGCACCGTCTGCCATCTGCGTCCTCTGGGCACAGCCAGATCCTGCTTGCAGCCTGCCTCCTCCTCCTCTGCTCGTGGGGGAAAGGGTGTGCAGGAAGGGGACACATCCTTGGCTGTCAGTTGTGACTCTTTTCCTTTCTCTCTCAGCAAAATAAACAGCTAGTTCATAAAACCAGATCAACATTAGGCTAGAAAAGCATGGCGCCTGTTTCACTTTAAGGGACACATCTGTCTTCTTTTCATTCCAGAGAGAAGAAGCCAAAGCAACACAGCGGGGACCATGAGAATCTGATGAACGTGGTAAGCAGTGGTGTGTCTGTCTGTCTGTCTGTCTGTCCAGTGTGCTCCACCAATGCTCACAGCAGCTTCTGAAGGAAAGGCTGTCACCAGACTGGGCTCTAGCCTGCTGCCGGGATGTCTTCTGTCCCCTTTGGTCAGAAAGGCTGTCACAGGCACAAACTGGATGACTCGGAGCTCTGGAGAGCAGAGTTCAGCATCCATGGTGTTGTCGCGTTAGGTCCTTCCAGAGTTGGACCTGTAGGTCCTTCCAGAGTTGGACCTGTTCCTGAGTTCACACCTGGCCCTTGTCTCCACCTCTGTCCCTCATGCTGCCTTTCCCTCTCCAAATGTCTGTCCTTGGGGCCAAGTCCCCTACCTTCATAAAAATACCAAATATATGAGACTAGAACCCAGGCCACTCTGATGTAACCTCAGTCTTAGCCAGCGCCATCGGAAGTGGCCCATGGCACTGGAGACCAAGATTTAGGTGGAAATACAGCCATGGTCAGGGCCTGGGGCCCACGGCATAGCCTGGCCTTGCTGCCTTCCCCAGGCCTGTCATTTGATGAGATCTTAGTGGGCCCAGTCATCTCAGGGATCCACCCACCTGGGTGAGGAGCAGCCTGAGGGTGTCACAGTCTGTCTGTCCTTTGACTCAAGTTGTGCCCTTAGGCGGTAGGACAGCCCCAGCAGCTGCATCTACAGCCCGCCCCCCAGCCCCGGGGCAGTGCTAGGAGACAAGTTGCTTCCATGGAGGGGGGGGCTGCTTTTGGTTCCGTCTGCCTGGCTAGCTTAGCCCCGAAATAATCACACAGAAATTGTATTAATTAAATTACTGCCTGGCCCATTAGCTTTAATTTCCCATTGGCCAACTCTTATATCTTAATTTAACCCATTTCTATTAAATCTGTGTATCACCACATGACTGTGGCTTACTGGCAAGATTCTAGCCTATGTCCATCTCAGGCAGGAGATTCAAGGCAGCTGCCACACTGTCCTCCTTCCCAGCATTCTGTTCTGTCTACTCCACCTAAGTCTGCCCTATCAAAAGGCCAAGGCAGTTTCTTTATTCAGCCAATGAAAGCAGCACATAGTCAAAAGAACCTCCTACACCACTTCCTGGTCAGAGCAAGAAGGAAGCATGCATGCATCAAACTTGTGGGATCCAGTATATTTGCTCATGCAGAGCCCATGCAGGAGACACCAGGCTGCCTGAACCCCCACTTCGCAGTGTGTCTGTGACCCAAGCAGGTAGGAAGCTGCCAGGATTCCCTTCCTGGCTCCTCCTAGACGCCGGGCACTGGGTGTCTGTGTGAGCCCACTGACCTGACCCTCAGCACCCCCCTCCTTTGACTGATTCTCTCACGGTTTCACATCTTCTGCTGCCCCCACTTCTCTGTTCCCAGCTTCTCCATCTCTGCCTGGGATTGCTGGTATGATGGGGGGAAGGAGTACAAGGATGGAGCCCTGTTTTCCTCACCTACCACCTTCCCCGGAGTGAGGTGGATAGTGAGCCTGAAGCTAGGCATCCTCCTCTACCCTCATTTCCTCCTAGAGCAAGGGTTCTCAGGTATGACTGGACTTTTAGCAATAGCACCACCTGGGAGCAGAGGAAGCCGGTGTTCAGGGATGGGACCAGCTCTGGTGTAGGTACCAGTATGGATCCCTATTCTTGGTCTGTCCCTGCCGATGTATCTGAGGTCAGCAGCCTCTGGTGAGTGGGGCAGGTGAGCAGAGGAGAAGGCAGTGTCTTCATCTTTTGTCTCACATGGGATCCTCCATGTGCCGACACACAACTGTGTCCTCTATGGTCTGCACTCACAAGAATGTGTGCATACACTGGCGGTGAGGCCAGCACACGCTGTTGCCCACCTAGTTCCTGAGTTTGCTAGATCATCACAGTTTGCAGATTTGTTTCTGTGGAGTTGGGAAGTAGTTGTTCAGACATAGATGATGGAAGTCCGGCCATGACAGGTTTTACAGGAAGCCTTCCCTTGATCCCCTGTCCTCTCCCCTAGGGACACTTTCTGTAGTGTGAGCATCTGGCTCATGGAGCAGCACATGCGAGCAGACTTCCTGGACACTCGGGCATCCCCACAGCAGGGCCATTTCCCGCCTGTTATTTGATTTCCCATCATGGTCAGAAAGTTTGTGAGGCCAACTACCCAGGATTTCTCTGCAGGATACATCAGAATTTCCCGTGTGATATCCTGGAGCCTGGGATGTGCCCTGGGCAGCAGAAGCCATGAATGTGAAAATGATGGGGTCTGTCATGTGCCCATTTGGGTTGCTCTTTGGGACCAGTAGCATAAGATGCATCTAGGAGCAGCTTGTTTCTGCATGCCCCTCGTGATAACTCCACCTAGCATGCAGTTCCAGGCAGTGTCTGTACACCACCGTCACCCCAGAGGAGCAAACTGCCTGCCCTTCCAAGTGCCTGTGTGTCTTTTAGAATAGGAAAGGTTCGCAAAGCAATTTCTCAGTAGATGATCCTTTCAGTGACGCCTGAAGCCAGAGACTAGCCCTGAAATAGCCTCAGAAAGGTATGGCATTAAATACTGTACAGACTCAGTCTCTTCCTATCTGGAGGCAGCAGTGATACTTTGCTGTTTGTTTGGCAACACCTGTGTTACAAGGATGGCATTGATTCCTGCTGGGATCTGTTCTGACCCATACAAGGGTTTGTGGTCTCCTTTTGCCATGTGCTAAGGAAAACAGTGTGCCTGTAGCCCGCTTGTAATGATGATGCACTGCCTGGAGCCCCGGAAGACTCCCAGTGCCCCTGAGAATCCAGAACCACATCTTCTAAAATAAGCTTAGCCGTTCTCCATTGGTCAGAATGGTCCCACTTTGACACCTGAGTGTGGCTAAGTAAGCCATGGGACTCACATAATTTAATTCATGGATTCTGGGATTTGCTTATGACTGCTTTGATTTTAGGAGTGTCCTCTTCTGGTACCCAGCAGATTCTTACCAAAAGATGTGTTTGGGTTTTTCAGCCTTCTGACAAGGAGATGTTCAGCCATTCAGCGACCAGCCTGACAACAGATGCACTGGCCAGCAGTGAACAGAACGGGATGCTCACCAACGGCGACAGTAAGTTCTGTAGAGGTATCACTGTGAAAGTACTAGATTTCAGATAAGGTCGGGGCTGGAGTGATGACTCAGCAGTTAGGGCCACCACTGCCATCTCCACCGCCACTACCAATACCACCACTACCACCATCATTGCCACCACCACCACCACCACCTCCTCCTCCACCTCCACCTCCTCTTCCACCACTACCACCTCTACCTCCTCCATCACCACCACCACCTTTACTGTCTCCACCACCATCACCACCACCACCTCTACCTCCTCCATCATCACCACCACCTCTACCTCCTTCATCACCACCACCACCTCTACTGTCTCCACCACCATCACCACCACCACCTCTACCTCCTCCACCGCCACCTCCACCTCCACCTCCACCTCATCCTCCACCGCCGCTGCTGCTGCTCTTCCAGAGGACTTGAATTTGATTCCCAGCACCCACGTGGCAGCTCACCACCACCCACTACTGCAGTTCCAGGGGATCCAATGCCCTCCACAGGCACCAGGCTTGCAAGTGATACATGAACATACATGCAGGCAGAACACCAGACATGTGAAATAAATATTTCATTTTTTTGAATAAAGGAAAAAGGTAGCTCAGAAATTAGGGGGTATTCTCTACCCGGTCACTATGACTACTAGTTTTAGCCAGAAATCTCATTTGCATAAAGACACCAGGAATCTGGTTGTTGGCTGCTGGGTGACAGGAGCCCTGTTAGCAGTGTGTAGTGGCACCTGCTCCAGCCTTGACAGTGTCTACTCCTCCCTGAGTCCCACTGAGTCCCACGCTGACAGGCAGCACTCAGTCCCCCGTCTCCAGCCCCCAGCTGTGCATCACATTACCGCAGACCTTGAGTGGGGAAAGTTCATTAACTTACGACTGTCCAGGTCACAAGTATGAGCAGTATTAAAATCCAGATGCCCGCAAGCCTGCTTCCACTTCCTGCTAGGGGCTGATAGAGAACCACTTCTTGCTTCCTGCAGCCTTCTGCATCCCTTAGTCCGTGGCTTCTCCCTGAATCTCCTAATCTCCTGCTGTCCTTTCTCTTCTGCCCTTTGGGACCGTTTATAATCCCTTGGGCTTGTCTAGGTAACCAAGTTCCTCTACCCATCTCAAGGTCGGCCGATTACACATGTGCACACACGCACGCACGCATGCACGTTGGTACATGACACAGCATGTAGTTTCCATAGACTGGGATGTGGACATCTTTGGGAAGTCACATCCTTGTCACACAGCCATTAATAACCTGACCAAGGTTTGATTATCACAGAGCTTGGGGAATCTGTAACTTGAGCCAGGCAGCGTGATTCCAGGGCAGGCACTCACCATTCTGTACAGCGTTCTGTCTGACACACAGTGTACACTGACTGACAGGCGTAGTAGCAACAACTGCTGCCCGCGTGGCTTGCATTCCCTAAGGCAAGGCATCTTCCTTCCCCCTTTATGAAGGAAACTCAGGGTCATCAGCATGGCACCGAGTCTATAGGTGCCAGTGCCCCTCTGTGTTCTGGGACCAGATAACTGGAGCCCCACAGGAGCTGGAACCTGGGACTGCTAAATCCAGAGTGTTAGGGATACAGCATTATCCCGCACATTTCTTTTTCTGTTCTTCTCCCTAACAGTTTATTTTACTTTCCATATGTGGATATAATGTATTATGATAGCATCCACCCTCATTACCCTCGCCCCCCACCCACGCTCCTACCGACCCCTTCCTCTTCCCGGCAGCCCCCACCCCCCTTTCTTGTTTCGGTTTTCTTGGTTTGTTAGTGTTGCTGGAGTTTTGTTTCGTGGTTTAGGTGGAGGCCTCAGGAGCCCTCCCAGCTGGTACACTGTCTCTCCTGTCTCTAATCTCCCTAAAGAGGTCCACTTGAATAAGAGCTTGTCGTTTTGATGTGAGAATTCTGAGAGAAGGATTCTATTCTGTTCACCTCTGGGTCTGTACCGGGTTGAACAGACCCTGGCATCTGGTCAACACTCAAAATCCATGCGATAAGGACCGACTGCCAGGCATCATGGTTACCATTTTAGAGGCAGTCCAAGGACATGCTGGCTGGACTTCTGTGAGGCACAGTGTCTGGCCTTTGGTGATACGGACCTAAGGTGCATCACTGCTGCTCCCCCTCTGTCCTAACAGCCAGATGAAAGCGACCTGTGACATGGGACGGGCCAAGAAGAGCGCCTACTCCCTCGAGGGTAACACGCGTGCCCCATTTTTGGTATTTTGCCAACTTGGCTTGTTCTCTGGCCTGGGGGTGGAGGCAGGGCCTGGTGTGAGCTACAGGCAGGCCCTCTAGCACTGCACCACAGCCACAGCCCAGGTTTGCTTTTCATATTGAGATAAGTTACCCAGTCTGACCTTGAATTCCGTCTTCCTGCCTCAGCCACTTTAAGCACATGGCCCTGCCTGGAATGTTTCTTTGATCCTGTGCAATGTCAAAACCTCTGCCTCCATGGGTCTCAGCAGAAGTAACAGTAAGTAATGATAGGAACCATGAGTCAAAGTATAGCTAGCCCGCATCGTTTATTAAATCATGTGCGGGGAATACAATGGCTAGCTTCTCTTTAAATGGAATGGAATGAGATATGGCTGAGGATCAGGTTAATTACCACGGACTTGATGGTCTAGCATCGTGGCGCCCTGCACTGGTTATTACGCGTTGCTCTTCCTCTGTTGCTAACACCCCTCCCCCTTCAGTTCTTTCAGAAGATAGCACCTTGACCTGCATGCAGCATTATGAGGAAGTCCAGACCTCGGCCTCGGACCTTCTGGATTCCCAGGACAGCACAGGAAAGCCCAAGAGTCATCAGAGCCGGGAGCTGCCAAGG
The DNA here is from genome assembly GCF_982192425.1 of Myodes glareolus. Taxonomy (NCBI): domain Eukaryota; kingdom Metazoa; phylum Chordata; class Mammalia; order Rodentia; family Cricetidae; genus Myodes; species Myodes glareolus. The sequence continues at coordinate 68,908,637 of NC_142041.1, read as the reverse complement.
ATCCCCCCAGAGAACGCCGTGGACGCCATGCTCACAGCCAGGGCTGTGGAGGGGGACTCGGGGCCTGGCATGGAGGGGCCCTACGAGGTGCTCAAGGATAGCTCCTCCCAGGAGAACATGGTGGAGGACTGCCTGTATGAAACTGTGAAGGAGATCAAGGAGGTGGCCGACAAAGGCCAGACTGGCAAGTCCAAGTCCACATCTGCCCTGAAGGAGCTTCAGGGCGCCCCCACAGAGGGCAAACCCGACTTTGCTGAATATGCCTCTGTGGACAGAAACAAAAAGTGCCGCCAGAGCATTAACGCAGAGAGCATCCTGGGAGCATCCAGTGACCCGGAAGAGGAAGCCCCCCCTCCTGTCCCAGTTAAACTTCTGGATGAGAATGCAAACCTTCCAGAGAAGGGAGAGACGGAGGCAGAAGAACAAGCTCCAGAGGGGACCAGTGGACACAACAAGGTGGGCTTTTGTCCTGACGTGCAGGTTGCTGGGTCCTGGGACGTATGAATAATACTAGCAGGTTCATGAAACGATGAGACGTGACCCGGGCTAGCGTAAACTGTGGTTGGCCATTCCACCCTCTAAGTCTTGAGACGCTGAAGATTTGTGCCTACAAAATCTTTCCCTCTCGTACCTCATTTGGGTAGTTTCCAGTGTTTATTTTATATGTTATTAAACCAATATTAGTATCACTAAGAACTAAACAGGCAAGATTCTTTGCCGCACAGCGCCTGTCTCCTCTGTGTGGCTTCCTTGGGCAGCGTGATAACTTTGAGCCCTTCAGAATCCCACAGCTGGAAGCACACTGGCCTGTGCAGAGAGTCCAGATGTTCAGGGTCTCTACTCACAGCTTGTTGTGTATATTTTCCTCTAAACCAACTCACAAGTCTTATTTTTCACTAATTTCTATGCAATATTTTTAAGTAATTTCTAAAAAGTTCAGTCAGCAGAGGTCTAAGATCCATTAGCAGTCCGCAGCCTTTGGCACACATGTCTCAACAGCCTCTGAGTCACAGGGAGCCCCACAGTGGATGTCAAAATGCCCCCACCGTGTAAGTAGGCCCACCCCACTTCCTGTTATCTAAAGAGATGAATGCCAGGTTATCTTCCAGTCATAAGTTCACGTCCAGCCTCTGCAGGGAGGACAAGGAGGGACCAGGAGCTGAGCTGGTGATGGTCACCCTTCCTGTGGCTGTAGTGTGAGGTCATTCTTCACACTGTTCTGAGTTTGTCTCAACTCTTCATGTTATCTGTGAAATCGGCTGCCGCAAGCACCTCCGAAGTATTTGCAAACGTGTTCATAAGCTGCGGTAAAATCCAAGTTTCTGCCGTTCCTATAACCAGAGACAAGGAAAGCGACGTGAGTGTGCGCTGCCTGGAGTAGAGAAGCTCTTCCTAGTGAGCGTTCAGACGGTAGAAGGGTTGGTTTCTAGTGTTAGTGAGTAGTGTTCTGCAGATTCCGCGTTAGAGATTGGAGACCCACATCTCAGGATCCAGTCATCCCTCACCTCACAAGAGGGATCCTCTTCCATGCGAACCATCCCAGTTTTAACCAAATTAGGAAGATCAAATGTTTGATATTCCAAAAAAGATTTTATTGAGCGTCCACTACATGCCATATGGTCTTCTAGATGTTCTACACCAGTGAATAATGCAGAAATGGATGCAAATCCCAGGCCATATGGAACTTAAGCTTGGCGGGGAAGAGATAGACATAATACAGTTTAAAGGGAAAAGTCACATAAGGAAGATTGGGCATAAGTTGGGTGGGGGTAGAGTAGTTGCTCCTACCTCTATATGAAGGGATTCTTGAGCAGGGTCTAGGGAGCCTGAGAAAGCTGGGCAGGTGCTCTTCCGGGCACTGTGCACTTTGGTCAGTGGCTGGTGTGGGAGGAAGGGTTGGGATAGTGAGCAGAGATGGGCAAAGATGAGAAGACTTTGCAGACAGGTATCTGGTTATGTCCTGGGCTCCTGGTCTGGATGAAACCAACAGAATGCAACAGTATAATCTATGCTGTGAAGGCTTCCCCTGCTCCAATAGCTATAGCTAGAGGGGCTCCGGGCAGGACAGAGGCAGCAGAAGTGATGAGAGGAGCGAGCCAGACCAAGAGCTGAGGGCTGGCACAGCCTATGGGCACAAGGAACCTCCACAAACCAAGATAGAGGATCCCAGGAGGGCAGGAGCTGGGCGAGCTGCAGTCCTCTGCTCTAGTAATGTTCCGCGAGAGCTCAGGACTGGCCCCAGTGCTGCCACACCTCAGGGCAGCCGGGGACATGAATCGGCGAAGCAGGAAGGCTGGGGCTGGAGTCACACGGTTCAGAACTAGCAGGCAAACTGTTTAAGCTCGTGGCAATGGAGGTGTGTCTACTAGGACTGGAAGAGTCCTAAGAACAAGGATCTGGGGCTGGGAGAACAGCGGGAGAAACCAAAATAAGAAAATAACCAGGAAAGGTGGGGGGAGTTGCTGGAGACCTCAGCACACACAGGACAAGCCGTCACTGCCGTGGCCGTCATTTGGGACCAAAGCGAACAGTTTGAAGGTAGACACTTGGCTGAAGTGGGTTGGCTGAGGAAAGTTATCTGAGGCATCTCTGGACAATAGTGAGGAAAGAGGGAAGTACAGTTGTTTGTTTGTTTGGTATCTAACGTGTTTATGTGCTGGTGGAGATGTCCCCGCCAAGGGAGAAGAGCTGGTGATGAAGACAGTGGGAGAGAGGCAGAATAGCACTCACAGTCCAGTGTGTGGGGGGATGGCTGAGAGCAGGTCAGGCCAAGCAAGTTCACGTGTGGTAACCGGGAGGGGACAAAAGGACACCAGGGCCGTTATGGGGCAGGGGAGAGTCCAGAGAAATGTATTTTCCCCTTTCAGTTTTCTCAGAGAATCCAGAAGCGAAGCCATCCATAGGTGACTGAGGTAGTGCTATGGGGGTGGGTGAGGAGAACAAGAAGCTACCAAGTCGATGGGCCTGCAAGGAGGACTGGATGCAGGATGTCTTAGTGACATAGCCTAAGACACAGAGTCACTCTGAGGGCCTGCCCACTGGCTCAGAACAGGGAAGGAACCTAAGCTTCCCCACTTATGACTGACTACAGAGTAATACTTGCTAAAGCTGGAAGGAGATATCCCAGAAGGGGACTCAGGAAAGACAGTCGCATCACAACTGTGTTGTTGGATCCTTGGAATCTGATACTAAAAAGAAGAGTTTGGATGACGAATCCTGGCCTGAAAGGATTTCTAGGAACTGGGCTGGTGGAGGACAGAGAGGGCCCCGGTAACTAAAGGCCTGACTCAGTGAAAAGACACTGAGGGATGGTGGAGCAGACTGTCAGTGTTGGGGAGAGAAGGTGGGACGGGTGTGTTTTTGTTAGAAATAGTTAATAAACCAGAGCCCAACTTATAGAATTGAGAAACAAGGTGGGGGGGGGGGGAGATCTATAGATCACTGAGAAACAAAGCAGGGGTGAGATCTGTGGATCGTTGAGAAACAAGGCGGAGGGGAGATCTGTGGATCGTTGAGAAATAAGGTGGAGGGGAGATCTGTGGATCATTGAGAAACAAGGCCAGGAGAGATTGTGAGATTTGTGGGTGTTCTTCCTGGTGATACTGGCAGGCTCTCAGATGTGGCATGCTGGCATGTTGTATAGGAGGGTGATAGTATATCAAAGCCTGTTATCTCTCCCTTGGCGATCATGAGGAACCAAAACCGTGGGTTTGGGAACCACTGACTGATTTCCACTGCACACTGAAGTATTAGACCTCTGTATAGCATGGTGTGCTGGGCAGTCATGGGTGTGCCAGCAGCTGGTCCACGAGACACATGACAGCCTGCAGTCTGTAGAGATCCCGGAAGGCCCTGGTCTAAGCGTGGGCGTACATGAAGTCTGCAGAGATCCCCGAAAGCCCTGGACTAGACATGGTCATACATGAAGTCTGTAGAGATCCCGGAAGGCCCTGGTCTAGACGTGGGCATATATGCGCAGAAGGTAGGTTCAGCTATTGGCTTCAAACTGCTTTACTTTAATTTGTATTTTTTGACAGAGATTTAGTTCCTTGTCATACAAGTCTCGGGAAGAAGACCCAAATCTTACAGAAGAGGAGGTAAACTTCAATTGTTTTCAAATAACCAAAAGCATGTGTTTAAAAAATAGAGACATCAAGGGGCCCAAGAGCTGGTTCAGCAGTTCAGAGCGGAGGAGTTCAGTTTCCCAGCCCAGGCTGGGCAGCTCACAACACCCTGTCTCACCAACTCCAAGGGAATCCAATGCCTCTCAGTGCAGAAGGAAGGGCTGGACAGACATGAAGAGGAGGCGGAACTAGGGTCAGGAAAAAAGGAGGGCACTTTAGTTACCAGCCAGGGTAGGTCACCCTAGAAGGAAATTGGCAGCGGGCTGGAAAATTCCCGAAGTCAGGATGGCTGGGAGTAGGGAATTTGATCCTGCCTGGAAGATTGGGAAATGTCTCTGGGTGGAATGTTGGATGCAGGTCGCTTCAGGAAAAATGAAATCAGGCTAAGACTAACATTGTTTAAAGCCACCAGTAAAAACAAATGGTGGATTTCCAAGAACGGGGTAAAAACTGAGACTTTTGTGGTGCCTCCCAAATGTAGAAGCCATGACCATGGCACACTTGGCGCTAGGTTCAGATGGAGCACCAGACCCCTTCCCTACTCCCACTGTACGTGGCTGGAGTGGAATGCCCAGTGTGGACAGAGCACCAGACCCCTTCCCTACTCCCACTGTACGTGGCTGGAGTGGAATGCCCGCCCAGTGTGGACGGAGCACCAGACCCTTCCCTACCCCCGCTGTACGTGGCTGGAGAGGAATGCAATCCAGTGTGGGGGCTTTGTCACTGTATAGCTCTTGAGTGCAGTGTGGGAAGACGAAGAGTGAGTTCAAGGCATGCCTTCTTCAGATGACACTGCCTAAGCCCCAAGAAAGGAAATTTTACCCGTCTCCCTGGCTGCACAAGGCAAAACCTAGGAGTCATCTTTGAATCCTGTTGCCTCCCCATCCTCCCAGGTACAGCCAAATGCCGAGGTTCTTCAGGGACCTCCCAGCCTTCTGCCTCACACCTCCATCTCTGGAGTGCCCCTCATGGCCCCTCCCCATTCTTCCCCTCCCACTGAATCCCTTGTGAGTCTGCAGCTTCCCCCTCTACGAGTTTTCCACCAGCCGGGGTATCTCCATCTGGTCTTGTGAGAAACCCACAAAACTGGGTTTCTAGAGTTAGTCAAATACTACTAATCTACAGAAAGGAGATAGTGTGATTATTCTCTAGCGCCATACTTCAGAACTGATGTGGATGGCAAAGGGGACTCACGGGGGTGGGGCAGTGTTTCCGAGCACCTAGTGGGGAGGAGGGAGGTGGCTACAGACAGCAGCTCATTTCTCCTTCTTCCCTAGATCTCAGCGATGTATTCCTCAGTGAATAAACTCGGACAGTCAGCGCCCAAACCCGGACCGTCTCCGAAAGGGCCAGAGTTGACCTGTCAGTCCCTGCGGGGACCCCCACAGAGGTCATCCTCTTCCTGTAATGACCTCTATGCCACTGTGAAAGACTTCGAGAAATCTCCCAACAGCCTCTGCACACTTCCCTCAGCAAGGAGGCCCAGTGAGGAACCCGAGCCTGACTATGAAGCCATACACACTCTAAACAGAGAGGAAGAAAAGGTCCCTCTGGAGACCAATGGCCACCTTGTCCCCAAGGAGAATGATTACGAGAGCATTGGGGACTTGCAGCAATGCCGAGATGTCACCAGGCTTTAGCAACCCAGAAAGAAGTCTCAAAGAGCCTGTGATCCGGCTCATCCGGGACCACTTTGCTGTGGAATGATCATCAGTGTCCTATCGCTTTAGTTAACCCAAGTCAAGCACAGGGGCACAGCTGTTCCCCAGTTTCTGAAGCAGTAAGGTACGGACCCACCTGTCAGGGCAGGACCCCATGCTCACAAGGAACCCCAGGTACATGTGACCTCCACATCCCACAGAGGAAGGCAGGCTGTGAGGGGAAGCTCCACCAGCCAGTGCTGAAATTCCATCTGCCGGGGATAGCTGCCGCCCACCCTGTGGAGCCAGGTTTCCTTCCTCACTCTGCTTCTCTGCCTGCTACCAGTGCTAAATCATCCTGCCTCCCACCACTTGTGACCTGGCCACGTCTGTGGTTCATCCCAAGGAGGGTTTCCCACGGGCTTGGCACCATCTTCCGCTGGATGCTAGGATGGTGAGAACATGCCGCTGTTCCCATGGGCTTCCCAGATCTGCCTGCTTGTCCCTGGGCATCTGAACGGTACAGGCTATAGGTTGGGGGTGGGGTGTCCCTGCAGGCTCTCGGGTCTTTTCTCCTAATTTTGACGGTGCACCTGCAATCTTTCCACTGTATTTGAGGTATTTAGACACTTTTCCTATTTTTCGTGTTCAAACCTTCCCCCACAGTGTTCAGAAAGCTTCTCAGAGTTTCGGAACTCCCAGTGACAACCATGGTACTTGTTTAAGCCCAGGGCTCTTCCTTCCAAACAGAGCCTTAAGGTTTGTGTTGGGACCCAGACCACATGTGGACAGCAGCCATGTGTCTGTCCCCAAAGGGCTGCGGACATGAATTTGTATTTCCAGTGATGTCTGCTGCCCACATGTGTGACTTTCTTGTCATCGATGGTAATCTAAGAGTAAAGTGTATACATTTATTTTATTATATAAATTTATAAGATGTTTTATGTTTCATGCCTAATTTCTAGAAAATGCCAGAAAATATATATTAACTATTTTGATTTTATGTATGATGATTTATACTCTCAATTTGAAAAGGCACCATAAAGCACATAAGCTAGATAATTATGAGTAGTTTTTATTCTTTTCTCTAACAAGTAATATAACATTGAAGATTTGTAAGGACTCAGCTTTCCAAATGGTATTGGGAGCTCCAGATCCAAACATCCAGGCCACTGGTGATACACATGCAGTTGGCATAAATGTCCGTGTAGAAGTGACAGACACCACTGAGACAGTCAGTGTTAAAAAGAAGGCACACTCTGGCTTCAGACGTTTGAACTTGCTGAAGGGCTCAGACTCATTAACGTCTATGACATCTCTAAGAACCTCAGTGGTGGTGGTCACCTTGCGGTACTTGCCAGTGCAGATTGCCTGTTAGACTTTTTTTCCCTTCATTTGACAAAAATCAGTGGCTGAAGTAGCTCGGATTACCAGTTCAGCCTGCTTTCGATTCAGTCATCTCTCTAGATCTTCCAAGGCCAACCTTGTGAACTGCATTCACTTTTCAGTCTTAAAGGAGCAGGCAGGAAGCCTTCCGGCACTGACGCAGACCGAGGCCATTCCCCGCCACTGCTGTGACTTCTGACTCTAACTACGTAATAACCATGCTGTGTTCCCTCCTTGTGACAGAGTGTGACTGGGAGGAGGAAGTGCCCAGCTTGTGGCCTGTGTTCCCATCCCTGTATTCATGAACTGACTTTGTCGCTGATGTGTACCAGGCTTGTGGGGCTGTAAACTCTCTTAGTGGTGTCAGTCAGCCCAGTCCACCCATGAAGATGCCACACAGATAAACAGAACCACTGCCAAGCAGGGTGCCTCCCCTGCCGAGGAGCAGCAGAGGGCAAGGATCTTCCACAAACATGGACTTCCACGGCTGTGTATTAATGAGTTTGACCCAAGCGTCTCCCGGGTCCCAAGGGTCCCGTTGGTACATGGTGCTACCCCTGACACACGGCCCTCCCAGCCTGTGCTGGCCACACTGCCCTCCTTCCAGCTCAGAAGTTTGATTGTGCTTTATAAAAAGTCTTACTTAGCAGGGAAGCTGGTGTGGGCGCTAAAGTATTTAACTCTTTCTTTAAAGACAAATTGATTATAAACAATCATGTCACCTTGAAATCTCGTCGTCAGAATGTCCCCCGAGTTTTCGGATATCGTATGCAACATAGTCGTAAAATATGCACTGAAATCGCGCTGCTGGCTTGAGCAGCGGTAACTGGGTGGTGGCGGAGAGCACCTTGAGTGTACTTCACAAGGAACTGGGGGGAGGAGCAGGCAAGGAGAACAGCTCTGCTCGGCCGAGCTCGGTACGTAGTCACTGTGTATGTATTGCTGTGCCATCGCTGTTCGACCCGATTACCCAGGGTTTCTCCACTTCATTTTGTGTTGTTGTAACTTTTTACTCCTTTCCTTGACTCAAAGTCTGTGTTCCTGTCTGAGCGGGACAGAAGCACTTACCACTGGCATCCGCAGTGTGCACTGAGCACACCCAGCCTATGTGAAATCATCCTTGAAGAGAAAAACAAATCATAAGCATTTTTCTTTAAATCAGAATTATAATCCTGTCTAGATTAGAAGCAGCTATTTCTTTTTCTTTAAATACTTTTAGAAGTCTGAAAGCATTCTCTGCTGCTTCACGTACATTCCAAGTGTAAGCTTAGAGAGAAGCAGGCTTTCTTATATGAAATGTTCAAGAAATTCTAAAAGAAAGTCATTTTTACAAATATGTTAGCTGCATATTTTTAATTTGTCTTTTTCTAAATCATGTCGATAAGCCTGTAAAACTTCTACATGATACAATATTCCCTGTGAGAAAAAAGTGTGTGAGTTTTCTACAGTAAATTCAACGGAATTGGATTCTCCCACAGTAAATTCTAATTGAATACTTAATAACAATAGGCCATGAACACAGAAGTAAAGTCTCCCCCAGCATGCCACAGTGCTTTCCTTAACTTGGTTTCCACCTGTATAATTAGAACACTCCCTGCCTTCACCAGCGATAAACTATATGTAATCACGTGTGTATGTATGTACCTATGTATGTATGATGTGTTGCTGGCTCTGGCACAGCCCTGGTACTAATTAGGCTGTGTTCTATTATATGTTTGGAAAGTTTATCCTACTAGTGTGATAAACTTGTGTCATAACAACAGAATTAAAAGAAACCATTCTCCATCAGTTTCATTTGGTAATTATGGAATACCTTTCTGAGATGCTTTTATTTAGTTTTCCCATTGAATACATTCAAATTTTAAATCATGTTCATAATTCTCCCAGTGAAAAACAATGCTGTCTGAAGATGCCTTTGTTATGCTTTGACTCAATGCACATTCCGTCTGAGAAAAGGAATGTAAACAGGTGTGCTACTCAGTGTGTGTCAAGGAAGAGAGGGAGCCAAAAGCAGCCACAGAGAAGCGCTGAGCCTGGCTGGCAGGCAGGGCGGCCTCCTGGTAGCCCAGACTGGTTATCATGTGGGGGATCTAGTTTATTCCTTGTGAAAAGCCGAGCATTTCTGCAGGAGCAGCGGGTGATGGTGGAGTACGGAGCCTGTCTTGTGATTCCAGACTGAAGCAGGATTTCGTAGATGGGCAAATGACACTAATCCCGATGCTCCTTGTGATCCGGGGCGCCATTCTTCTGAAAGTGTTGGTCTCTGGAACACCCACAGCTTAGGGCTGGCTGCTGGAATCACAGTCTGTAATGATGGTTATTTCCTGGAGACCCTGAGAGGTGTATTACACTGAGCCAAGGGGACGTGGAAAGTGTGATGTTGGTGCTAGTGAGTGGCTGCTGGGAAATAGGATTACGTGTAGACAGAGTCAAACGTGGATTTCTTTACGGCAGCACCCGTGTCTCCTGCCTGGCCGGGGCCTGGCTGTTCCTCTGGGCATTGTTCCTGTCAGGACATCAGACAAGCTGAGAACACTCGTACACAAGAACTTCACTTCGAGAAGCTGGCCCAGAACCCAGGAAAATTAGCATTTTTATCTGGAATTAGGTAACAAAATATTAAAAAAAAAAAAAACATGGTCCAGAAGAGAAAGAACATCTATATGGTTTTTATCCTATTTTTGCTCATTTTCAAGTCTGTTTTATTTTTATATTTTATATTTTATCTCTAAATATTTGTATTTTATTGTTATTCAAGTTCTTTTATTTAACTGAGAAATATTTGTTCAGATTCTTGTGAACAGAACAAGTCTATTTAGAGGTGATACTGAAGATCATTCCCTTTAAATTCATTTGTCCTCGTGCAGACTTTCCCCTTGGGTTGTCACTCACATTCTGTGGGCTTTGTTTTAAGAGCTAGGAGCTGGGCATGGTAGCTCATGCCTGTAATCCTATAACGTGGAGAGTGGGCAGAAAGATCTGAGTTCAAGGCCAACCTGGGCTACATGGAAAGACCCTGTTTCTAAATTATTCTGGTCCCTCAGGTCAGCTTCTATGTGTGTGAAGGTTGGTGACCGCCCCACCTCAGACTGCTGCGCGAAGCTGGCACAGGAAAATGCTGCCAGGTTGTCACCAACAGCCTCCCGTTTTCCAGGGGAGTCTGGAATACAGCCTGATGCACACACTGTCCGGGTGTCTCATTTAAGCCCCTCCCTCGTGAGGGCAGTTGAACATAGCATGTCTCTTAGGTTCCCAACAGTTCAAAGGTTCCTCTTACCCAAGAATAGTACAAAGTAACTCAAGACCCAGCTCCATCAGCAGCTGTCTGTGGATCTCTGTAACTGTCTGATCGTCCAGTCCACAGAGGAGTGAAGGGGTTTTCAAAAGTGAAAATGCTCAAACCTTGGTTTTATATGTGCAGAACCATCCACACTGCCTCAGAATCTTACAGGGTCCCGGACTCTGGCGTCTCAAGGAGGCAGAAGCACCAGGGTGTGAAGTCGTTCTTCCCGCCTCCCTTTGCTTGCTCCTGCCCGGATAGCCATCTGTCCATTTGTCCATCTGTCTCAGGGCCTCTTCCCAGCTATCCCTCTATGCTGTATCTCCAGGATGTCCTGTCTCTCCAACCAAGGATCACCAGCCAACGTGGAACCACTGACTGTGGCTCTGGAGTGACCACCTCTAATTCCCTGCTTCTTAGGGCTCCAAGGAAAGGTCACACAGTGACCTGGAAGCAGACATAGATGACCTTGCCCATTCCTGACACAGTTCCATGTTTTCTGTGTAAAACCCATTGGTGAACCTGATGTAACATTCCCTATCACTTGGGCCTTTTCCACTTCCTTTGTAGTGTAGGCCTCTCTCTCTCTCTCTCTCTCTCTCTCTCTCTCTCTCTCTCTCTCTCTCTCTCCCTCCCTCCCTCCCTCCCTCCCTCCCTCCCTCCCTCCCTCTCCTAAAGTCAGTCTAGAATATCAGTTCCCTGCTACTTCACAGAGGGCTGCCACCGCCCCCAGAGGACTGTGCAACCATTCCCAGTGTTTATCTGGTAGAGATGCTATATGGAAAAAGCCCAGAGCACTAAGTCTGGGGCTCCAAGCATTCTGAGTATTTTTAGTGCTTTTTTTTTTTTAAGTATCAAATACACATTTGACTCTGAAGGGGGACAGAAAATAAAACCTGAACTAAGTGTTGTGTAGCGTCCTGATTCTGTTTGTCTCTAAAAAACATACTGCCCCGCTCCCACCAGGCACTTGGAATCTCTTAAAGCAGTGGTCTCAACCTTCCTAGCACTGTGACCCTTTAATGCAGTTCCTCGTGTTGTGGTGACCCCCACCATAAAGTTATTTTGTTGTGACTTCGTCACAGTAGCCTTGCTCGTGTTGTGAACTGTAATGTAAATGTTTGATATGCAACCCACAGGTTGGGAACCACTGTCTCAAATGTAAACAGTAAGTGTGTATAAATGAGGACAATTAACTCACAATTTAAACGTGTTCTTTGGATATTTTCTTTGTAACTCAAGAGTAAGCCAAGTTTGTGGGTAATGTAGTATGGTCATTAAATCTGTAATCTGTAAGCCAGGAGAAGCAGCCTTTCGAGTATATTTTTTTCTAAAGACTGAACTGTTTCAGCTAGGAAGATCAGCTCCTGGAATAAAAGAACATAACTCCCAGAGCCTTTCTAGCAGAATGTGACACCTGTCTGCCAGTGTACCAGGGTGTTTGTTCTTGCCTATAGTGTTTCAATAGTTTGTGTGGGGGGAGAGCACATTTTGCAATTTCTTGGAAAAGTGAATTATGTGCTGAATTAAATCCTCCAGTTTAGTCTAAAGAGAGTTACTGGCTTTGGAGACAAGAGCACAGGGCTGTGGTCCCTGCTCCATCATCGACTTTCCTATGTGACCTCAAGCAATGATTGAACTTCTCTGTGCCTCAGTTTCTCCATATTACAAAATGGGGATAATGATAATCAACCACTGCCTACCTCATAGGGATGTTTGGGGACAAGTAGGATGACCTAGGGAAGTGTGGATGCTTTGCCCTCCTTGAAAGGTGCTACAGAAATTGCGTTGCATTGTTTTTAATGATCCAGTTAATTGTATTTAGGGTTAGATAATAGCAATACTTCCTGTCGTGTTTCAGTTTGAGGCACATTTCTACTCTTCTATGGCCAGATCCCGAGTTTCCATTCAGTGATGGTACCTAAGGAACTGACACGGGTGTGTGCTTTCTGTCTGATGGTAATATGTCAATTCTGAATGGTCATAAAGGCTAGACTTTAACTTGTGATGTTTTCTAGTTTACATGTAATGAACCTTACTCAAGTTGTCTATTAAAAGTATAATTACTTGTAAATAACAGGTACGTTGTAATTAAAGGCACTTATCAACTTGTCTTTGTTCTTTTTAAATTGTAATAAAGGTCAGTTTTATATAAAAGCTTGCTAAAATTCATTTGATATTTGGAAAGGTCAAAAATGACTGATTTATATGCTCTTAATACATACCAAATGAAAGGATGCTAGCCATCAACTGCCACCATAGCCAGAAGACTCTGCTTGATGACCAGAGCTAAGAGCGCTGTGGTTAGAGCCAGATTTCTGCAGAAAAAGCATCAGTGTTTCTGAGTCTAACTGTGGCTGACTCCAGGGATCTGCTGGACAGTCTGTGCTGTCAGGATCAGAGGGTAGAGCCTACTGAGAACTCACAATGGGGGGTTGAGCTTAGCACCTGTGTTTTGCAATTGCTAATAGACTTCCCAGGAAGCCTGAACAATTTAGGGTGGCATTGCCCTCCTGTGCCCCGCACCTGTAGAGATTTGCCCCAGTCTAAGAAGAAACTTAGTTTGTCTGAAGAAGGAAGGCATAGACCCTGGGGGCTTCCCTCAGTGGGCAGCCTTGAATGCTTGACTGTCTTCTCCTGACCAAGACTGGCCATAGAACCAGAAGGTGGGACAATGAGAGTTTCCATAACCCTGTAGGACCAAGGCCATTCTCCCTGTGAAAGCTAGAGCTAGACAGAGCCTTTCCTGAATCCTTAAATCCCAGAATCCTCCTGGGCCACCTGGGGAGCTGGAGTCTCAAGCTCAGCAATTTGGTCTGTGTTCTGTCACCTGGGAAACAGGACACACTTCATGTCCACCAGAAGTGGCCTGCCAGTCCCCACTCAGAGTAGACGTTTAGCGAAGGAAAAGAGAAGTCTGACCTAAAGTCAGTGGGATGCAGTCCACTCATAGTGTCACTTTTAAAGGTCACCCGCTGAGTGCTTAACAGCTGCATTATGTCCGTCTGAGTCTGCGCATTCGGACCTCGGGGAGCACGCACTCATCCTTGGCCTTTGTCCGTCATTCTGGAGGATTACTAATCAGAATCTTAATGCTGAACTCCAGGTTGTGTGGAGCTGACTGTGGACTGGGCACCACATCTGTCCCCAAGACATCCCCATCCGTACATCCCAAAGTCATCTCGAAATGTCATTCTGGGGCAGAATCGTCTTTCTCAGCTGTCCCCTTTGCCCTTTGGAACACACGTTAGACTGAAGTGTTCCCAGTTACATATACTGCACTCCTGTTGTGCTCGGCGCTAAACAGTGTCTGCCCTGGCTCAGATTCCCCCACTTTCCTGTCCTCCATGGCCCAGGGAGCCTGGCTTGGACCGGTGTCTATCAAGCCTTGGTATTTTGTTCTTGGGATGTTCCCCTCCTGAAATCTGCTCGGTGGCTATGAATCTCTGAAGAAATGGCAGGGAACCAAGACAAAGATGTTCTCCAAGTGAGACCAGCCCAAAAAGTGCCAGTAAAGTGGAGGGGGCTGAGCATCTGACGTGAAAATAAACTGCCTCGTCACCTGATAGAGCAGGCGCACAGACAAGAGATCCAAACAGACAGCTTTTCCATGCTCAGACCCAAAAGGAAAAAAGAAGTAATAAACCCTCATAATATTAAAGTAGGGAAAGAAAAGAAAAACCAAAGAAACCTTATAAAGGCACTGATTCAACTGTGCTGTAAGGCAAATGCCAAAACTCTCAGCTGAAAGCTCGCGGGTCACTCGAGCTTATATCCTCGTGGCCTTGGAGCCTACCTTCAAATGTTTGACATACATGTTTAAATTTCCAAGGTATGCAGTATCCCATTCCCACAGTAGGTGAGAGTCCCCAAAGGCCTCTGTGAGCAGGTCAGACAGAGATAATGTGAGACCACGGGGGTGAGCCAGCCACAGAACAATCCAGATGTGGAGCATTGCTGATGCCGGGATGGATGCCGTTGCCTGGATGGATGCCGACGCCAGTGCCAGTGTCTGTGCCGATGCCAGAACTCCAAACCAGCTAGACAAACGTAGAACTTCCCATGCCTTCAACACCAGTCAGTGCTGGACCCTCCTGCCAGGTCCCCGATGCCTCTCTCTCTAGAGTACTCTAGACAGCCTTCCACAATGTCACCAGAATTCTCCAAAAAGCCAGCTTGTTTCCATCAGGAGAGAGAGAGGACAGATGGCTCAATGAGGTCAATGTGAAGGCCCTATTGTTTTCCAGACATAGTACCAGATCCTGGGGACACAGTTCCCCCAGAGGTGGCCTGGCAATTCCAATACACAGTACACCAAACACTTAGCAAGTGGACTTAGCAGAGCACGGACGGACGCCTGAGTGAGAGGAGGCCATGTCTGCCCACATTGTCTTTTTTCTTTTTTTTTTTAAGGAAAACTTATCAGTGTACCTTTCCTCATCAGTAAATACAATCTGTGTACAACTGGAGGACAGCTCTCTTCACTAATACCCATGTTCTAGTATGCAATCTGTACACAGCTGGAGGACAGCTCTGTTCACTAATACTCTGTTCACTAATGTTCTAGGGGGAGTAAAGGGGAATTCATCAGATTTCAGGCCCTAAGTGAGAGACATAGACCAGGCCAATGAGAGCAAGCTGAAGTGGTGTGCAGGCTCAACTGGGGCAGGGAGAATGGCATTGGTCCTGCTCGATGGTGAAGGGGTCCCCAGACTACAGGAGACAGGTCTATAGAACAGAAGAAGCAAACCACTGAAAGAAAAGATAGGAGTACAAAGGAGCCTGGAAGGAAAAAAGAGTGTGTGTTTAGGATCTCAAAGAAACTGTGATGATAAGAGTTTTTAAAAAAATCTAGAAGATGGGCAGAAATCAGAAATCAAAGGCACGGTGAAAAGAAAATGGCGTGGGATCATCTTGTGACTCTGGAAGCAGAGAGAAGCTGGGGAGATTTAGAACTGACCTGTAAAGACCGTCTTTTGATATAAAAATAATATACAATTGGGTTCACAACTTATATCTTAAATGGAAACAAGTTTCAGAGCTGAATCCAGGAACCAATGAGATAGCACAGTCAGCCAAGCACCTCTAAGCTCCAGGCCTCTGTTGATTCCCCAGGACAGAATTTGTGCCCCCACAAAAGCTAGATACAGCGGCACACATCATTTTAGCACTAGGGGTAAGGGGAAGGCTCTCTGGGTGCCACTGTATCTTAGAAACTTCCAAGCCAGAGAGGGATCTTGTAAACCTACTAACTACTGAGATCCCGCCCTATATGTTATGTTTAGTTAATTGTTCCAGCATCTTCAATCTTTCCAACAATCTAGGAATGAAAGTTGCTTGCTATTTTCATTATACAAATGAACAAACTGAAACACCACATCCAGATAAGTTGCCCAACTCTTAGGATTTGAACTCACGTAAACTCATTTCTAGTCTGAGTTCTGTAGCAAAATTGTTCTGTGGAAGAGTTCGATCAGGGTTTAGAAGCTTAAGTAGCACAAACAGTACCTCCAAGTTATAAAGAAAGTTGGTGGTATCTTTGCACCCCTACATTTCTAAGAATTTTTATAAAAGCATAAATCTGTGCATCCGGCTATGTGTTGTGGCTAGTACTGTAACCCTAACATTCAGAGGGTTGAAATGGGAGGATTCCAAGTTCAAGCCAATTTGTGCTGTCTGGCAAGCCCCTGTGAAGTTAAGTACGTACACGGGCAGAAGTAGCAACATTTCTGAGGAGTGAGCTATGGCCTGGTCTCTGCCATGCACACAGTAGGGGCTCATTATGTGGTTAGAGTGATGATAGGTAAGCAGAACAGCAGGGAGCATCTGTGCTGCCGGCCTCCAGGCTCAGTGGAGTGTGCTGTGGACCTGCATCAGGCAGGGGCTGAAATAACTCCTAGACATAAATTGGTGATAGAACTGAAGGGATCTGATGCCCAAGACCATGCAGAAAATTGTGTTTGTTTTGTGTTTAAAATGTGTATCCCAGGCTTTCCTCAAACTCCAGATCCTCCTGCCTCTGCCTTCTTCAACAAATCCTATTGGCCTGCCACCAGAGCTGACTGGGTTTTTTGTTGTTGTTAGGTTTGGTTTGGTTTTTGGTTTGTTTTGAAACTAGGTTTCTCTGTGTAGCTATCCTGGAAATCAGTCTGTACACCAGACTGGCCTCGAACTCAGAGATCCACCTGCCTCTACCTCCTGAATGCTGAGATTAAAGACATGTGCCACCACGCCTGGCTACAATGCAGACAATTAAAGCGCTTGCCCGGTATACAGAAGTCCCAAGGTTCAATCCCCGTACTTACCACACGCTCCCCCAAAGAGTATTGGCAGTATTTGTAGCCACTGGTAAGATACTTGCCTATCGTGTAGAAGACCCTGACTTCATTTCCCAAAACCAACCAACCAAAAGCAGTCATTTTAAACACATCTGAAGCCACACAACGGCACATGCCTGTAATTCCAGCACTCAGGAGGCATAGTTGAGGCCAGCCTGGGCTACGAAATGAACCCTGAATTCATTCTATATGAATTCTATATGAATTCCTCACACCCCAAAAACACCCAAATGCCTGTTTTCACAGAGAGATTCTTTATTAAGCAAGGAAGAAAATTTCTGAGTCAAAAAACAGCAACAAATGACCTTGCAGGTGTAAGGTGCTAGGGTGGGCTAGGATGCTGTGGTAAGGAGATGGGGATGAGGGAGCGGGGAAAGTGGTGTCTGTCCCGGAGGGACAAAGGACTGCCTCCAGATAGAAGAGACAGGCATGGCACTAGGAAAACGGCAGTTTATAAAGGTAAAATGGGAAAGCCCATGTTAAGATGAGGTGTTCAGTTTTAATTGGGCGTGTTAATTAGGTGAGCCAAAGGGGGCTTCTAATTGCTGAACTTCAATCCTTTGGTAGCTGGACCTTAGTGGTCAGCCTCAGGAGGAGGAAGTGGCCAAATAAGGGAGTAGACCTTGGTGGCTGGCTCTAGGAGTGTCATCTAACAGCTTTCAGCAAGGCAGAGGGAACGGGGGAGAAGGGCAAGGCCGGCCAGAGCCCAACTTGCCATGCTCAAGCTGGCCAGAATCCCTTCAAGCCCTGCCTCAAAAAAAAAAAAAAAACAAGTGAAGGATTTCGGGCAGACATGAAATAGCAAGGTAGATTTCTGGTCGAAGATGAGGGTATCCATGAACTACTAAGGAAGGAGACAGGAAGAAGGTAGACAGGGATCTCACCTTCCACAACTAATACTGCAACAACCACAGACTTGCCTTTGACCTCCAAATGCTTCAGTAATAGCGCCTTGACTTCCCGGTGAAGGAACTCATGTGTTATCATGGAGTTGAGAAGGAGACACACAAATTGTCCAATCAGAATAAATTGGAAAACTATCGCTTCCACTGAAATGTGGTTAACCAGACCTGGAGCAAATTAGAGGCTCTTTCATTCATGGCCTCACTGATGGGGTTCCCAGAGTCCTAACTTAGTTCACCTTACCTTAACCACAGCCCCAGTAAACTCCACAAGAGAGTGACCAGAGCAGCGTTAGTTGACAGGATCCGTGGTCCCGGGAATGAAGACGAGCTAAAAAGAACTAGCAGACAAAGAAGCTACAAAGAAGCTAGAAAGTTCCAGAAGAAAACCATCTGATCGGTCCAGTAACACCCAACTTGCATTTTAAGAAGTGGGGTTAAATCTGATTTTCACATTTTAAAAATGTACCCCACACACTCTCCTCTTGCTAGCCAATTACAAGAAGATTCTGCAAACAAAAAACTTTCAGCTAAAGATTTCTGTTGCAGGTAGCAGTGTTAGTGTGACTTTTCCTTCCCCCATGTTTCTCTTGTTTTGTTATTTATCATAACTGTTGAGGCCAATGACCTTGAATTGTCCTGAGTGTCTACCACTTGCTTGCTTTCTCCTCCTACACAGAAGGATAGAAGGAACAGATTGACTGTTTCCTTGGGAAATGTTAAATATTCATGTCCTTTGGCACCAGTGCCTTCCCACTGAGTCCTGAAATGACAGCATGTGTACCCAGGCCCAGACTCTGCTTGCCACCTAGAGCCAATGCCCCCTTGCTTCGGTGTCAATGGATTCCTGGTCTGGCAGCACCCCACCCCCAACACTCAGAACCATCCTGCTGCAAAGGTCACACACACTCTCTGTGGAAACCGAAGCAAAACCAGCACTTTGCACAGCGAGTATATTTATTGCCCAACACAGTCCTCGGGTCTCTGAGGAGTGCCAGCGGCCTTCCCAGGAGACTGTCTGCCCTTAGACCGTGCTAAGCTGTTCATGACTTTTCTCTCTTAGCCACTAGACCTCTTCTGCTTCCGGTTTACAAAACCAGGAGTGTACTGAGCACAGAACGCTGGCAATGAAGTCCTGAGTGAGCGTATATTTTTGACGTGGGCACAGCCAACAAGCTCAACGCCCTAGGTGCATGGGAAGCTTGTTATTCCTTTGCGGTCCCTTTAAGGACTAACCACGCCCACTCCCAGCCACTTCTGACCTCCTGGTCGCCATCTTAACTCTCTCTCTTCTGTCTGCCTCTTGGCGTGTGTACACGTGTCTCTGTCTCTCCCTATGTTTCTCTCTATGTCTCTCTGTTTTCCTCTTCTTTAAGTAATAAATGTCTTCCTCTTCTTTAAGTAATAAATGTTTAGCTTTATGTATAGCCTTATGTCCATTTACTCTGCCGTCCACCACATCCAGCCACCTGACTCTGCCACTTGCCCGAGGAACCTGCACTGCTCTGGCGGCAGCCTCTGCCTGGCTTGCAGGCCGCTCGGGGCATCCCAACCTATTATCTTTTTAAAGAACAATATTGGTGCCATGACTCAGATATCCTTAACCAGGTTCTTTTTCCACTCCCACCACTGGCTTCCCGGACGGCTTCAACCGGTGAGCCGCTCCTCGTTCTGCTACAGATGGTTGCTTTCCTTTACTGGAATCGTGCTTGGACGACCCCGGGGGTTGGTCCACCTGTGTTAGCACTGCACACTTCCCGTGCTGTGCATTCGACTAGGGACCGGGTCCTTAGTTTCTTTATCTTTTTTCATTTTCACTTCTTTTCTTTCCCGCTTCTCTCCTCTCGTCGAAACCGCCGCTACGGAGCGGCCCAAGCCTCTGTTTTCTGAGTAACCTGCCCAGATCCAGCTAGGCCCATAACACCCCACCCGTGACTCGAGGACGCTTGTTCACGTGGTCCTGGGCGTTCGTTGCATGGGTTTTCACGATTCAGACTCTGGATAGTAACCTCCATGGCAGACAGCCCCCGGCTTTTAAAATTCCTGCTGGCTTTTCCATTCAAGTCATAATATGGTGCAGTTTTTTTGGTTCCAGCCTTTTGCTCCCCTCTGTGGCTTATGGTTTGGCATGGCAGCTCAGCAACAGGGCAGATCACGCCTTTAGGTCACTCTTTATTAAGCTTAAAATCCTTACAGCTCAAAAATTGTAACTTTTCCCCCGCAACACGTGGTCACCGCCATGTTCACTGGGGTCAGGTGACTTTATTGCTATCTCGGGTGAGAACCAGGTAATGTGACCAAGCTCTCCCACTGTTATGAATGTCCTGCCTTCCCTTCCTCCTCCTTGGTGTTCACTGAAATCCTCTCGTTAACTCTGATTGCAGGTGTTTTACATAGTGACACACTTCTGATAGGGCCCATCAAAAGCGTGCACTTTGCCTAATTCCTGTTCAATCTTTCTTTGTATAATGATTGTTCATTACATCTCGTTTCAGACTACAAAATCATAAGTCTCATATTTTAAACTGGTATGTACTTTTACCTCTCTTATATTTAATATTAAGCTATTCTCTACCATTGTCAATTCTGCCACTAATCTTAATGTTACAAACAGTTTTTTTTCTTTCTGTCTGTCTTTTTACAAATGTGGATCTTACCTGTTAAGAGTCAGTACAGTCAAACTCAGACCCAACCTTCCAGACAGATTCTATATTGCAACTATACCTAATACACAGCCCTCAACTGCTCAGAGATCTGGGAAATGTGATATTTAAGTATTTAATTATTTAAAAAACTTTTCATAACAAAAAGAGACAGGTTGGCTCCTAGCAGCAAGCACTCTGTTTCCTCCAAGAAGACAGAAGACAAACGGTCACAGACCAGCGTCCATCTGCAGTTTGCTTCGACTGCCAAGCGCTGACCATTGGGCAAAAACTGCCTTTCACCTAAACTGGAGACCTCCAAACGTGGACAAAATCACTGGAATCGACAGCCTAGCTGCCCAGGTCGAGGTAGGCCTGTCTTCCTACAGATTTCTTAGCCCACAGGGTCTTCTAAAGCCTGACAGGCTCTGCACTAAACAACAAAGGTCAAATGCAACCTTCAGCGACCAGGGAGGACCCAAAAGAGTAGCTCTGGGTGCCAACCAAGTAAGTTCTCTGTCATTTTTTAATCAGTAACTCAAGTAAAATCTTATCCTTCTCAAAGATCTCTGACAGTTTGATAGCTGAGAGGTTTTGCCAGGCTGCCTCACCAAATAAAAATACCTTTCATTGTACAATGTATATGTCTAAAACTTCTATTTTTCTTATGAGTTCCAGGGAGCAGAATTAAAGAACCCACCGTAAACAGGTCAGATACATAACCCCTCAATTCCCTGGTCCTAAAAAAAAAATTTTTCTTAATTTAACTTTGTCCTCTGGTCTGCTAATACCCTAACCAGGTACAAGGGACACCAGACATTTCCATGCCACAGACATCTGTCCTGTCGGGAGCAGAGACCAACTACAACTATGCCAGGATGTGACCAGCACCCAGCCTTCTCTCGGATCTTCCCCCTCCCAAAGACGATGCCCACAAATCAGCCGGAAGCAGTCTTGAGAATTCGCCGCCCCAATTCCTTCAAACTGTAATGTCTAACCTTCTGCTTTTTATTATAAAAAGGATCCGGGAATGTTATTCCTTTGCGGTCCCTTTAAGGACTAACCATGCCCACTCCCAGCCACTTCTGACCTCCTGGTTGCCATCTTAACTCTCTCTCTTCTGTCCGTCTCTTGGTGTGTGTACACGTGTCTCTGTCTCTCCCTATGTTTCTCTCTATGACTCTCTGTCTCCCTCTTCTTTAAGTAATAAATGTTTATCTTTATGTATAGCCTTATGTCCATTTACTCTGCCGTTCACCGCATCCAGCCGCCTGACTCTGCCGCTTGCCCGGGGAACCTGCACTGCTCTGGCAGCAGCCTCTGCCTGGCTCGCAGGCCGCTCGGGACATCCCAGCATCATATCTTTTTAAAGAAAAATAAGGCTGGCAGAGCATTTCCCATATATAGGTCAGACTTGAAGCTGGCATGGCCTCTCCCACTGGCCCAATAGCTAGTGTTTACCAACACCTGAGGACCTTTTACTTCCTCCTCCAGGAGGTTATGGCCTGAGACTGCTCACCTACAGACACCTCCTGCAGAGACTAGCTGTACCTCTCCCGGGCTGTACCTAAAATGCTGAGGTTCTGGGGTGGCCTGTGTGGCCCCATCAGAGTGTGCACAACCCACCCGACTCCAGCTTTTCCATACGTATGTCCTTGTGTCTGTCAGTTTTCTTTCTTTCCATGCCTCTCTTCAGGTCTCGAGATCGAAGCCTCGGCACCTTTCCTTTTGATCACAGGATCTCAGGTGTCCCAGGCTGGCCTCAAACTCCCTTTGTAAAGAACTGGTTCCCATCGACTTCCGATGCTCCTGCACGTTCCTCAGCACTAATATTACAGGTGTGTTCCATCACTTAGAGGTCGTGCTGGGGACCAACCCTAGGGCTTACAGTGTGCTCTGCAGGCACACTACTGAGGCAGCTACACCTCTTCCTACAGCCCTCCTTTTAAATTCCCCTTAAAATCATTCACCCAAAGAACCAAGAGCCCTCACTGCTGTCACTGCAGCCGCCCTTGGCTCTGAGCAGAGGCACCTCCAGCTGGCTGCAGACCCCCTCCCTCAGCACCTTCCTCTCAGGCAGTCTCTCACCCCTCCTTTGAGTTGACACTTCCACTCCGCCACCACTGGGCTCTGGCCTCCAGATTCCCAGGCTCCTGGGGAACTAAATGCATCTGCCCTGGGGCTTCCTCTTTGAGTCCAAGATAAGTAAGCAGTAAATTTCAAGATTCTCTTTGCCTCTCTTCCACAAACGGCCAGCACAGTAGCTACCTCAAAGTCAATCACTTAACAACCCACAGAAACTGGTCTTTGTCTGCATTAAAGAACCAAATAAACAAGCAAACAAAACCAACCAGGCATCATTCACCACAAGGCCCTGATAACAAGAGTCTGATGCTAAAACTCGAAGGCTAGGGGGTGGGATGGTGGAAGAATGGCAGGGGGAGGTAGGGGATTCATAAGCATTGTCTATTTCCACCAAAGTTCGCTCTAGGCAACCAATTAAATTGTGGAGCCTACTTACAAAGCACAGGTGCGGGTTACTTCCAGGAGCGTGGGTGCTCTACACACATGACACAAAGCCACACAGAAGTCTTTATCCGGCAGCGATGGTTTTCTCAGAGACACAGAGATGGAGGCCCTCCCCTAACCCTCCCTGGCCTCTAACCCCTCCTGAGGCCACTGGGAAAGCGCTGGATACAACAGGCAGTAAGGAGCAAGTGGAGGCTCCGCGGAGGGTCACGGGTGGGGGGGGCTGTGGGGGCGAGGTGGGGGTCATGGGAGGCTCCGTGGAGGGTCACCCGGGGCTGTGGGGGCGAGGGGGGTCACGGGAGGCTCCGCGGAGGGTCACGGGGGGGAGGAGGAGGGGCTCCGCGGAGGGTCACCGGGGGCTGTGGCGGCGAGGGGGGTCACGGGAGGCTCCGCAGAGGGTCCGGGGGGGGGCTCCGCGGAGGGTCACCGGGGGCTGTGGGGACGAGGTGGGGGGTCACGGGAGGCTCTGCGGAGGGTCACCGGGGGCTCCGCGGAGGGTCACTTGGCCCTATCCACCTCTCTCTGGGGGATGTACATAGTCAACAGGCAGAGCTGTTACAATCTTTTCCAAACAGGCACAGCCAAACTCCCCAAGATCGTGGTTGTTTGGCTCAGAGGATAGTCCTGTCCATCAGCATGATTATAAACTACTACCCCGCCGTGCAGGGGTCCCTCCTGAAATCTGGATCAGGCAGAAACCAAACCCAAACACAGAGAGATCCTTTATTGAGCGGAGAAGAAAAGATAAAGTGGCTGCTTTCTGACTCAGGCAGCAAAACAGCAACAAGTGACCTTGCAGGTGTAATTTTTAGTAAGAGAAAAAAGGGGAGGTCTGTGCTAGAGTGGGCAAGGATGCGGTGGTATATTTAGGTTGGGCATATTAATTTGGTGAACCAAAGAGGACTTTTCAATGCTAGACTTGGGTACTCATTCTCAGGAATGGTTCAGGCATATAAAAGTGTCCAAACAAAGGAATAGACCCTGATGGCTAGCTTTAGGGCTGTAATCCGTGGTTTACAAAGGAGGGGGAACGGGGAAGGGCAAGGCCTGCCAGCGCCGTGTTTGCCAGGCTAGGGGCTGCCTAGAGCGTCTTCATTATGCCTGTTCCTCTACACTCCTCCATACGGACCTTCTCAGTCACCCCACATACACACCCGCCATGGGGCCTGCCGGTTGAGCATAAGCTGCCGCCAATGTCCCGCTGTCTGGAATGTCAGAGTGTGTGATGTGCTGGGGGCCGAAACGAAAAGACCTGCAGCTGAAGAACGCAGGGGTGCTGGCTTATAGGCGAACCTTCCAGATGTGCTAGTGGGCATGCCTGGGTCTGGTGGGGAGGTTATATTGCCACCGCAGCCGGCCTATCCTAGAGTAGGGTATTGTCGAGCTGGCAATGACCAACAAATTGTCAGTCTGGTAGGATCTGGAATCACCCAGAGGCCGAGCTCCCAGACACACCTGGAAGGGGTTAGTTAGTCTGCTGCCATGCCTGCGAGGAGAGACATGGGTTAGGTTCATTGAGGGGAAAAGGCACGCACTAAAAGTAAGAAGCACCATTCCTCGCGTGTGGGCCCTGGGATGCCAAAAAGAGCAAGGTTGTAAGAGTCTGCACTTTCCAATGGATACCCACGCCCGACCCAGGCTGCGCGCTTCCTGAACTCGGGCCCACGAGAAGGGATGATTGTCCTGAGGGTTGAAAAAAGAGACACACACACAAGAGACTTGGCTCATCTACAAGAGTAAATGGCAACTTTATTAAACTCAAGTCAGATATTTATACCAGTGGGCTAGAAAGACCGAAAATGCAAGGCCTCCCAACCAGGAGCAGTAGGGAAGATTAAAGCCTTCCCGGTGCCTCGGGCAGGGTCAACTAGGGGAGGCAGGCTATTGGCCCACTGCTAAGACCTTGAATACAAGTGGAATCACCATAACAAAGAGAACCAGGTTCTAGCTAC
Organism: Myodes glareolus; assembly: GCF_982192425.1. NCBI lineage: Eukaryota > Metazoa > Chordata > Mammalia > Rodentia > Cricetidae > Myodes > Myodes glareolus. The sequence goes on along the minus strand of NC_142041.1, from coordinate 68,883,844 downwards.
GTTATCCCCTCAAGCCAGAGCTAGTGCAGAGTCTCCAGGAAGTCGGAGGTCACATGGCCCTGCGAATCGCCAGGAGAGAAGGGAAGAAACTTTGGTAGCTACACAAGGTGGCCGAGCACAGAATTCCTTTTCCATCTCTTCAGCGCAGAGATGATGTGACCAGCCGCCTTAAGTTGCCCTATGCCTTGCTCACCAGAATGGATTGTACCTAGAACTATGTTCCAACACAAGCCTTCCCTCGGTTCAACTGCTTCTGTCGGGGTATTTTCTCAGGGCCAGAAGAACAGAAGCTAAGGCAGAGATTGGTACCACTCACCAGGATACTGTCAGGGCATCCCAGCTTAACAGACAGCTGGAGCCCACCTCATGACAAAGGACACAGAGGCAGAGGAACGTGTGGAGTGATCTATCCCCAGAGTGATGCTACCCTAAGTCCCCCAGGTGCTCAGGCTCTGGAAGAAGGGGCCATTGGAGAGGGAGGCTGGGGGCTACCTAGGATGTCCCCAGGCTTGTGTGTCAGACACTGAAGACCCCAAGCCTCTTCTTCCCCATGCAGTCTTTACTGGAGCTACGACTGTTTGCCTGTGGGCTCCCCCGGGAAAATGGTAAACACTTAGCTTAGATGGTTAAACCACATAGTACAAGTATTGACTCCTCTGCAGGAGCACGTTTAGTTCTCTCTGCTTTTTTCTCACCCGGAAGAGAAGAAAATGCCTGTTTGTCACATTGTGTCTCCTTTTGTGTCCTTCTCCCCTTCCCTTGCCTGTGTACTACACAGCACTGTGTGTGCCACGCTGCACACATGCACACATGCAGACACACAGACACATTGTGCTGGTTTGGTTTCTGTCGCTATAATAAAACGCTGACCGGAACAACTTGAGGGGCAGGGTATAGGCAGTGACCTGCTGCAGGAGCCGAGGCAGGGGCCGTGGAGGAACTCAGCTTACTGGTTCTCCTCCCCCTGCTTCTTCTCCGGCTACCTTCCTTTCCCGGAACCCAGGATCCACCAAGGAAAGGATAACACCACCCACAGAGGGCCAGGCCCTCTAAAATCAGTTAACAGTTATGGAACTGCCTCACAGGCTGGAGAGACGGCTCAGCAGTTTAGCAGAGAGCATGGGTTCAATTCTGAGCACTGTGGCTCACAACTGCACATAACTTGCAAGCCCAGGTCTAGGTGATCTGCCACCTTCTTCTGACCTCCCTAAGTACCAGGCAGGCACATGGTGCACAGACATACCTATAGATGCAAAATATTCACAAACATAAAATAAATCTAAAACTTTTTAAAGAAAAATGCCTCACAGACACAGCAAGACAACTCTAACGGAGGCAATTTGTCAGCTGAGATTCCCTCTTGTCAGCATGTGTAGGCTTCTACCAAAGTGGCAGCTGAAGCTAACTATGACACACATGAACACACACAGGCAGGCACAAATACGCATACCACAGTGACCCTCCTTCCTCTGAGTACAGCCACAGATTCCCCGGAGGCTGCTCTGTCACCTTCCAGTCCCCTGCCACATCACACCTCTGTGGTGGGGTCTGCAGGGCCAGACTGAGGGTACAAAGCCAGATGCCACATTGGAAGCACTTCCCTGCCTGACTCTAATTAAATTTCTTTGTTTCACTTGAAAAGACATCTTTAGTTGTCGAATCCACACTGGGTTTGGGCTGAAGTACAAGGCTCTAATTCAGAGGCAGGAAGTGCTAACCCCAAGGCAGCCAGAGAGAGGTAAGACAATGAGCCCATCCTCCGGGGACTTTGGGCAGCAGCAGGGCAGCTCGAGCTCATGGGGTCGTCAGGCAACACTGGAGGGATGAGAGCTGCTCCCCTCAGTATCCTTGACCCATTCAGAAATATTGGGAAAGCAAAACACCAGCAGACAATAGTGACATATGCATCCTCAGCCTACAACTGCATCACGGGTGGCCAGAAAGGACGCACGGGTGCCCTTAGTGAGGTGGGCCTCTTTTAGCACTGTTGGCAGGACATCACAGCTCAAAGAAGCCAGCAGAAGTCTGCCCCCATACTCAGGCAGACAGGTCTGCAGATAGGGCTGGAGTGGCCACCTGGTAGACACCCATGTGATCAGATGGACACGGTACGCCTACACTATTTCCACACTTCGGCATGTTTTCATTCTGGTGACATGTACCCTAACCATCCATTAGCGACATTAAAGACTCTAACCTGCGCTAAAGACACCTGTCTCTGTGACTCAAACCAAACTCAGACTTACCCCAATTCATTTCTAATTTTCTTCCTCATCCTTCCTAGCCCCTCCCTTCACAACTGTCCTCTCCGAGTCTGGAGGGACAGAGGTGGCTGGTCTATTCTGCCCCTTTGCTTTCCCCATGCCCACCTGGTTTCTTTTGTCTAGGTGGTGCTTCAGACCCCCTCTCGGAGAGGAAAAGCCTGAGAAAGAAGGGCTAAAGGAAATGAAGCAAACACTTCAGCCGCCGGTCATGAAGGCATCCACATACTGGCCTTTGATGGCAAGGGTCAGTGAGCCCTTTGGACAGCTGGAAGGGATGCCAACAGTGTGCCAGGGACTGCTCAAATCCTGCTCCTGGCCTTATCCCGCTTGGGTAAGGCCTCCATGGAGCAGGGCTTCCCAGCCTTTGGCTGCGCTCACATTCCTGCCCCACTAAACACAGACAGCCTTTGGTCACGCCTACATCCCTGCCGCACTTTACACAGAAAATCTAGCCTCTCCTGTACCCTCACCTGCTGTCCCAAATACCTCCCCAGCCTGAAGCTTCCAGTCTTAAGGACTGTGTTCATGTTGCCAACCAGACAGGATCCAGACTTACCTGAGAGACAAATCTCTGGACCTGCCTTGTCTATGAGGGAATTTCTAAACTGATAACCACGGTGGAGAGAACCACTCTAAATATGAGTGGTTTGGGGTCCTGGGCAGAATTAAATGGGAGAAGGAGCCTAAGGACCGTCATGCATCTCTCTCTGCTTCCTGACAGCAGGTACCATGCGACCTGCTGCTCAGATGCTCGCCAGCATCTCCTTCCTTGTCCAGACCATACCCTCATGCCCCTGTTCATATTTCACACGTTTGCCTGTCTCTCACTTGTTGCTTTGGTTTGAAAGTTGAAGGCACGTTGCTGTAGTGCCCCTCTGTTATAATTGCAGAGGGCTTTTCATTCAGTATTGAAGAACCTCCCAGCCACTGACCAGCAAGATGGAAACAGAGCTCATGGAGTCAGGGAAGTTGGTCTGAATGAAACTCCAGAGATAACTGAGTCCAATAGCCACCTCATTTCATAGGCTAAAAAAAAAAATTCTTGGGAAAAGTAGAGAAATGCTGTGTGAAGACTTTTAAGCCTTTGTTCCTAAATGATCCACTGCAAAGCAGGATGTATAAATGCTGTTCTTACCTTGGAGCTAGAAGGTGTGTCTGAACCATATTAAACCTTCCCGTGAACTCCAAGGTAAGCTACTAACAGTACAGCAGCTGTCCTACCCCACAACCATCACCTCTGCTACCCTAACTGCAAACACACTCACACGCTCCCTAGATCCCCTTCCATGGCAGGTGGAAGAGGCCCCCACAGATGTCCATATTCTAATCCCCAGAACCGGTAAAATCTTTGTCAGAGATGTTAAGGTTACAAATCAGCTGGTCAAAGATGGGATTTTAAACACAATGCCCCCAGAGCAGCTCTCAAGAGGAGGTGGAAAATGGACCAACAATGGTAAGGTTTGAGAGGCTGGAGAGACCCTCAGGGGTGAAGAGCGTTAATCTGACTTTGGTTCCCAGCAGCCACACCAGGCAATTCGCTGCAGCATGTTAACTGTAGCTCTAGGGGATATGTCGCCCTCTGCTGGCCGCCATGGCGACCTGCACACCCACCCGCACATCAGCATGCACACTTTTTTAAATTAAAGAATTAAATTTAAAATAATATTGCTTTGAAGATAATGGTGCAGGATTGTAGAAGTGCCTTAAAAATCTAACAAGAATCCTCTCTGGACTTGCAGATATATTCATTTTCCAGCACTGAGATGTTCCTTCTCATCAGACTGTCCTGATTGCTCTATGTGGACTCCAGATGTTAGCTGTAGTAGTCTGGCCGGCTAGCCCTAGACGAGGCCAGTTTGACCTACTTTTCCAGGACTAGGTGAATCCAAAGTCTGCCGATTTTTTTTTTCTTTTATTCTCATGGTCATTGTTGGCTCAGATTTGTGCTTCAGCAGTTAACCCTGCCACTGAACTATTCTGCTCTGGACATGCATGGAAGCCCAGGGGTCATAGAAGCATTTGATATGAGTCAGCTGATGTGGACTTGTCTGAGCTGTGAGGCACAGAATGATTATTCTTAAGAAGAAAGGAAGTCTCCTAAGGGGAGAAGGTGGAGAGGCAGGTGCTGGAGCTACAGGCTTGGAGTAAAGCCAACAATTGAAGGGAAGAAGAAAGGGAAGGAAAGAGGGAGGGAGGAGGGACAGGAAGGAGAAGAAAGGGAAGAAAGAAGGAGGGACTCCCAAGTGAATCCTGGGGATGAAAGAGTTGGGTTTTGGTGCTCAACCCTTTGAGCCTTGTAGTAAAGTTACAAACAGTAGGGCCATGGTGAAAATCAAACAGAAAAGCAAGTGTGCCTTTGAAGCCACCAAGACTCTGTAGCCTGAACAGTAGAGAAAGATGCTGTTGAAAAAAAAAAAGTCTTTGCTTCTACTTCCCACAAGGCCAGAGGGAGAAAAAAGGGACACACAGTGTGACTCCCCTGATCCTGAAGTAGCAAAGGAAACCCTGAGGAGACACACCTATAAGGTAGAGATAACACTTGTTGACAGAGATTTCTGTCCTGCATGGTCCCGCAGCTGTTCAGTCCCAAAGAAACACACAGAGGCTTACATTAATTATAAACTGGTTGGCATCGTAGCTCAGGCTTCTTATTAACTAACTCTTACACCTTACATCAACCCATAATTCTTGTCTGTGTTAGCCATGTAGCTTGTTACCTTTTATCCTCTTCCCAAAATTCTCTTGTTCTTATTGCCCTGCCTATACTTCCTGCCTGGCTACTGGTCAATCTGCATTTTAATAAACCAGTACAACTGACAAACCTTTACAGGGTATAAGATCATTGTCCCACAGCACTCCCCCACCCCCATTTTTTTTCAAAACAAAAATTCTGAATCTAATCTCCTTTGTTTAGCTTTCTTCCTGACCATTATCCATAACAACTTGTAACCAACATTCTAAACAAATAAAAACGTCCATAATCTATTTTTTGGAAATGTGGGCACAGTTTTTCAGGCTACTTCCTGCTGATTGGGTGCACTGATAATCCGATGGGGGCCTAAAGAACATTTTGAATTATGGTCAAGTATTAACTGAAGTATCCTGTGAGACTTGATCATCTCAGCCAGCAGTCTGGAGGCTGTTCTGAATGTAGAACACAGACATCTGGGCCATCTGCTACTATTGGAGATTTCTCAGGAGGTCTTCCTTAATCAAACCTGATTTTTCTTAACCCAGAGTGAATTCATAGTCTCTCATTTCCTGTGGAAACAAAAACAAAACCTCTTCTCCAAAGTAACATATCTTTTGACTTAAATTCTGAAGTCAAAGCATTTTAATATATATATATATATATATATATATATATATATTGAATTAATCCAGCAGCATTTATAATCAAATGTCTTTTAGCAGCTGTTGCTCCTTCCTCAGCATTCAAACAATTCAAAGACAACACAATAACATACAATATCCAGACTATCTGTGTATTTTTCATCTTTATGTGGCTTTATTTTAAAGTCTATTTCTTTTATTTTTATTTTTAATTTTTGGTTTTTTGAGACTAGATTTCTTTGTATATTTTTAGCTGTCCTGGCACTCACTCTGTAGACAGGTTGTCCTTGAACTCACAGAAATCTGCCTACCTTTGCCTCCCAAGTGTTGGGATTAAAGTGTATGCCACCATACCCAACTTCTCTCTGTCTCTCTCTCTCTCTCTCTCTCTCTCTCTCTCTCTCTCTCTCTCTCTCAAGGACCTTATCCTTCTTATTTTCTCTCCCAAGTCTACATAAATTTTTAAACACACTATAAACCATTTAGTAGTTTTTTTTCATCTGAATCTTTCTTTACTGTTTATTTCCCTATTTCTGACCACACAAGTCTTTAATTTGCTAAGCAATTATGGCTAGGATTGTGACTTTGAAGACTGGATCCACCCCATTCCTTAACTTTCTGAGTCTAGCTTCATGGTGGAGGTACTGGTGGGAACCATGCTTATTGCAAGAACTCCGTGGAGTTTCAAGGTTCCTGCCACCACCAAGAAGCATGCTGTTGGTTATTCATAAACACCATTTAAATGTTTGGGGGTGGCTTTTAAAAGGGCTGCAAGGTTTTTGCAGCTAAAGCTGAGTCAGGAAGCCTCTTTTAAATGAGAACCCACTTGCCTCTACCAAGCAGAGCCCACCCAAGAAAATGCTGCTACCAAGAAGCCATGCTTCACTCTGTTCTTTTGTGTCTAGAATTCGTTCCCAAGCTCTCTTAGGTTTTATGTGGATGCAGTTGTCCACTTTGACACCATTTTTTTTGACTTGTTGACAGAGATTTCTGTCCTGCCCAGTCCCACATCTGTTCAGTCCCAAAGAACACAGGGGCTTATATTAATTATAAACTGGTTGGCATAGTAGCTCAGGCTTCTTATTAACTCTTACATCCTACATTAACCCGTAATTCTTGTCTGTGTTAGCCATGTGGCTTGTTACCTTTTATCAGTGAGGCATTCTCATTTTGCTTCCTTTGTGTCTTGGTGACAACCGTAGACTGAGTGTTTCCTCTTCCCAGAATTCTCAGGTTGCCCCACCTATACTTCCTGCCTGGCTACTGGCCAGTCAGTATTTTATTAAACCAGTACAAATGACAAACCTTTACAGGGTATAAGATCATTGTCCCACAGCAAGAAAGCAGTGTGGGAACTCCTGGAAAGGGCTAGGCACAGAAGGACACTCCTATGAGGTGGGAGAAGAAGCTGTCATGGAGTAAAGAAGTCATCCACAGTGCTTTCTATACTTTGTGGAAGGACAGCCAGGGGCTACAGCTGAGGTTCAGCTAGTGAGGCTTCCAGTATCCACAGGGTTGTGAATGAAGTGTTAATTATTGACAAAACCAGAGAGCATGACTAAATCAGTGGGTCTCACAGGATGAAAGCTTTGGACAGAGCTTTCACAAGTCATAGTAGCGTGTACTTGGCCACATGGAGCCAACCCAAGGTAGCCCAGCTCTATCTGGAAAAGGAAGAAGAAGGGGGCGGGGAGAAGAGAAGTCGGGGAAGAAAGGAGGAGAAGGTGTCTCGGCGGATAAAGCCAGAGGATGCCAGTTGAATTCCTGGGACTAATGTGGCAGATGTAGATGATGAACTTTTGCAATTTTGTTCTCAGGCCTCCAAGTATGCTCCACCGCCTAGTAAAATAAGAAGTAAATAAATGTACGTTTTAAAAGGAGGGGAAGGGGGCTGGAGAGATGGCTCAGTGGTTAAGAGCATTGCCTGCTCTTCCAAAGGTCCTGAGTTCAATTCCCAGCAACCGCATGGTGGCTCACAACCATCTGTAATGAGGTCTGGTGCCCTCTTCTAGCCTGCAGGCATATACACAGACAGATAGAACACTGTATACATAATAAAAAAAAAAATATTTAAAAAAAAGGAGGGGAAATGTTTCTCTTTACTTCTGGGGCAAAGGTTCTTTATTGGGCATCCAAATAACGTAAAGTTTCATGGAAAGAAAGGTCTTTTGAGTTGTTTGTTATGCTTGTTTACTGGACGGAGGGGGTAGATATGCTAAGGCATGCTTGTCGAGGTCAAAGACAACCTGCGAGAGCTGCTTCTCTCCGTCCACCACTTGGTTCCCAGGAGTAGAATTCACACTGTCTGGTTTGACAACAGGCTGTTGATCCAATAAGCCATCTTAGCAGCCCCCCAAATCAGCAATTATTTTTGTGCCTAGAAGCCTATTGCAATCCTCTATTCTTTGACAAATAAGGGGCTCCCTTTATGGAGAGAAAAGCAATTCTGAGCAACATTAACATGTTCTGAATCATGTCGTTAGGTCCATAATTGGAACCTTTTCTACCTAAGTCCAAGTCATTCTTTGCTCCAGGAAACCATATAATCTTAAGAGCAGCCGTAGTTTCAACTCTTTTTGCCAATACCTAGCAACAGAATGTGCTGCTTTTTTAAATTACAGAATAAAAAAAAAAAGTAGAACCCTTTCAAGATTCACAACCTTTTCATCCAAACAACATGTACCTCCTGCTCCTTGGAACAATAAGCTTCTTGTTACTGGTGAAATCGCTGAAGCTGACTGGTGGCTTCCAAGCCTAGCATTTATACACTTTCTTACTTTCTTGGATTGGAAAACAGTTAAATACAAAATAAATCACTAATCATCACAGAGTAAAAAAATAAGTTGACTGTTTAACTATTAGTCTAGACTGTCACAGTCTGCTTGCTGGAAATCTGTCTAGCCGTCTGTCTTCTTTCTCAATCGTTTGAGTAAAACACAAAACACACAGAGAGAGGGGTGGGGGAGACAGACAGACAGAAAGAGATACAGAGAGAGGCAGATTTATCATTCCAGGCACAGTGAGGCTGAATAGACCAGAAGGGCCCAAGACTGGCTCTAGTTCGTGATAAATACCATTCTTGAGCCTCCTCAGCAAGAAGACACCCCCCACCCCGGAAGGAGACAGAAGAGCTAGGTGTGAGGTGACTGGCTGAACCAGCAGGTTCAGGCCTTCAACAAACAAACAACCTCTGTCTGTCAAGTTCCTTGAACTGTAAGTAACTGAGCAAAGAGCTCTGCCAAGTCCTGAGCAGAAGGCCTCTCCTTCCCAGAGACTCTGCTGTTCTCTGCCACCTGGAGGCTTTCCAAACTCAGGAGATGTTCAGGGAACCAAAGTCCAAGAGGCCCATGTGGGACAAACAGGATTCTTTCCTCTTGGAAAATATTGCTCCAGATGCCTCATGCTCTGAGAGAGACTTGTCAGGTCAGCAAAAGTAGGAGAGCTTTGAGCTGGGAAATTCTCTCCCTTCCTCCCTCCCTCCCATCCTCCCTTCTTCCCTCTCTCTCTCTATTCCTCCATCCCTTCCTCCCTCCATCCACCTCTTCCTCCCTCCCTCTCCACCTCTTTTTTTCATATTTGGGTACAATCAAATGGTTCCCTATGATTTGGAAGTTTTGAATTAAAGAATGTGTGTATGGGTGTGCGTGTGTACAGTGATGTATGCCCGTGTGTGTGTGTATGTGTGTGCATGTGTGTAGAGTGATATAAGCCCATATGTGTGTGTACGTGTGTGTGTTTGTGTGTGTGTGTGTGTGTGTGTGTATGTACAGTGATGTATGCCCGTGTGTGTGTATGAGTGAGTCAAAAGGTCCCTTCCCTACTGTTATCTGCAATTTTTTGGAGAGACAGGGTCTCCCACTGGACCTGGAGCCAGACTTGTGCCTTGCCCACCCCAGTAATCCTTGTGACCACAATCAGCTTTTTTAACATGGGTGCTGGACATCTGAATTCAGATCCTGATACCTGTATGGTAAAAGTTCTTACTCACTAAGTCACCTCCCTAACTCCACGACGACAACTTTTGAAGCTACCCTAGTCTACATAGCTATTTCTAGGCCAACCAGAACAAAATAGAGATTTATTTTTTGAGACAGGCTCACTCTGTAGCCCTGGCTGGACTGTAATCACTAGACAGGCCAGACTGCCTCAGACTCTGAGTACTCTTCCTGCCTCTGCTTCCCAGGCACATGATGCTCCCTGTAAATGGGGCGAAGATGGAGTGACAACCACACCTAAGAGGGTTTCCTCTGTGTTGACCCATGTTACTAATGCCTACTCCTGCCCATGGGCTAGCCTGTGCCAATGCTGCAGAATGTAAGGCCTGGGCCCTCCCATGCTCCCTGGGATGCAAATCAAGGACTATTTTGGCAACCAGCTAAAGCTTCCTGCTAAGTTCCGTGCTTGTTCTGCTCTAGCCTGGTATAATAGCCTAGGGCTCTATATCACTTTGAAATGGTAATTTCTCAACCTGCCTGGGAGAGCCCAGGCGCCAAGATCCCTCTACCCTATCTGACACTGTCCTGCACCCCTTGCCCACCTGCCTGCGGAGAAGCTCACTCGGCACCAGCTTCCCCATCCCCCTCTGGCTGGGAGGGGGTTCTCCTCTTCTGGGGCCAAAGTATTTAACCCTGGATTAAGTTTGAATAAACGGGCATTCTCCCTGAGAATGACTCGAACTCTCTATCTCTGTGTTGTGTGTCTTGTGTTTTAGCCCCTAGGACCTTACCTAGCTCGTAGAAGGTATGGTGACGAGGTCCATACCAGGTGGGTGGTGATGCAGACCTCGGGTGTGGTGGAAATGTCCTCCGCAGCAGAACGAGATGAACCAGAACCCCATTCATCTGGAGAAAAATCACCAGTGGCAATCTTTTGTCTGTGTGAAGAAAGCCAAGTGTCCGACCCAGTTGCTTCATTTGGGAAAGATGAGAAATTGGGCCCTGAGTCAAGTCAGCAGATCTGGTAAGGTGGTGGATGCGATGGAGCAGAGGTGATAAAGCTGAGCCTCCCTTCAGTGGAGAGTCCTGGCTTGTCAGCCGACGTCCTGGTCCCCAGGAGTGGCCTGGCTAGTAAGTATGTGACCTGAGGTTTATCTGTTGGCTTGTGTGAATCCTGTCTCCTGACTGACCCCTGGAACCTCCTGACTAGTTACACAGACAGCCAAAAAGATCTTGGATTGACTTTAGCTTCATTCATAATCACTTCTGCTCACCTCTGCATCCAACCTAATACCCTCTTGATATCAGATGAGACTTTTGCAATGTATTCGCAGCAGACCACTTAGCTCTCCAACCGAAAGCTAAGAATGTCACCAGTGGGCATCTGAGGTCTGCAGCAGAGTCCCCTGCCTTGCTATAGCCCACCAATGTGTTCAGTTAAGTCCCTTTATTTATGACTGTTTTTATTGCCTTGAGAGTTCCTGTAACCAGTTCTAGATTGCAGTGTGCCATCTAGGTGTTCCTCTGCCACCCATGTTTAGTTCAGAATAATCTCTCTCTCTCTCTCTCTCTCTCTGTGTGTGTGTGTGTGTGTGTGTGTGTGTGTTTGCAGGTGCACATGTATGCCTATAACTTTGGAAGTCAGAAAGCAACCTCAGTTGTCCTTTCTTAGACACCACCTACCTTGCCCTTGAAGATAAGGTTTCTCACTGTCTTGGATTGCCAAGCAGGCTGACTGGCCAGGGGGCCTCAGGGATTCACCTGTTTCTGACTCCCCGTTGTTGGGATTACAAGCACATGGCACGATGCTGACATTTTTTAAAACATGGGTTTCAACAGGATGGAACTCAAGTTCTCTTGTTCACAAGGCTAGTATGTTACGTTCTGAGCGAGCCCTCTGCCCTGCCCCATAATAATGACTCTTGTTCCCTTTGGAATGAGAACTGGCTGTGTTTTCTGGTGATACTTGTTTGTTTACTTAACTTTGACACATCTGCCGCTTCTAAACCAGGGCTTCCTGCCTGCACTGATCTTCCGAGGTGCTCAGGGGAAAGGTTTCTCCAACAGGGGAACTGGAAGTCCGAGTTCAGGAACCTGATTCAGCCTTGCTGGTCTCTTACCCTATTATGTAAAAAGCGAGGAAGTCACCTTGAGTATCTCAACAGATTCCTCACAGGACCAGAGTTCCTAGAAATGGCGCTGCCCAATGTGACATGCTCCATTTCAGTCAGTTTGGGGAACAGGAGGGGTGGACGTGAGTGGAGCCACAGTGGAGCTTTGGGGTTAGTAAGCACAGAGGAACACCATCAGAGTCTCACAGCTTTGGAAGAGACAGCCACAAGCTGGGATTTACTTATCCCAGCCGCCAGCCCAGCAGGGGTGCAGGAATGCCTGTCCTGCCGAGGGTGTGGCAGGGCTGCTGAGGGGAAAAGGCTCTCGGTCTTCCAGCAAGCACATGGGTTATGTTTTCTTAATTTAGCAGTCAGTTAACTGTGACTCATCCTCCTGTCTCTGCTCATATGACCAGGAGAGTAAATACACTATTGACAAGAAGTCAGCACAGCCCTCTCAGACAGAAGACATGGGAAAATGGGCTTGCTTCCTATTTTCTTTGCCTAACAAAATTGCGGGGACCACTACAGCTTCCAATATTGTATCCTATGTGAAGGAGGGCTGATCGCTCATGTCCAGCTTCTGAGCTGCAGAAACTGTATCTTGCTTTCAATCAGGCCTGAGTCGCTGACAAATGGGGATGAGTCCTCCTGATTCCTCAGGTGGTCTGCTGCTATTGAGTCTCTTTCTGCAGCCATCCCTCTTAGCAAAATAAATGCAAGCTCCTGCCAAAGCAGTGTGTCTTCCTGTCTCTTCAACTGTGCAGCTTAGAGCCCTTCGCTAACATTCATCTCTGGTTGTTTTCCATAGCTAAAAACGTGACTGGACAACCCAGGGTTGGTTCTCCCTCACACTCTGTGCAGTGCATTTAATTTGGGGGCCCAGGATCCCTTGGATTTTTCTTCTCCTTTCTTTTCCTTTTCTTTTCTTTTGGACCACTTGCCCCTGCTGTGAGGGACCACTTGGAGTGGCCTCTAAGCCTCTCTGGCAAAAGAAAAATATGACCCTCAGCAACCATGGAGGATCCTGAGGAGTAGCTCTAGGTACCTACCAAGTAAGTTCTCTGTCATTTTTTAATCAGTAACTCAAGAAAAATTTTATCCTTCTCAAAGATCTCTGATGCAGTTTGGCAGCTGAGAGGTTTTGTCAGTTTAAAAGGACAGTCTCATCAAACAAATTTTAATAAAACACAAATATAAGTTATTAAGGTGTGTACCTGCAAGTTATAAAGGTGTGAGGACAAATACAAGTTACCAAATTTCTCTCTCATGCTGCCTTCTGTAATCTAAAATAAAATACTTTTCATTGTGTAAAAACATTTGTCAGTCATTCTGATGTCTAAAACTTAAGTTTTCACAAACCCAAAAACTTCTTGTGAGTTCCAGGGAGCTGAATTGAAGGATCCACCTTAAACAGGTCAGATACACCCCTCTCAATTCCCTGATCCTAAAATTTTTCCCCCCTAAACTTAACTTTGTTTTCTGTTCTGCCAATTCCTTAAACGGGTGTAAGAGAACACCAGACATTTCCATACCACAAACACCAGACAGGAACGAAAAAACCAGCTACCCCAGGATGTGACCAGCACCCAGCTTTCTCAGGTTCCCCCCCCAGATGACACCCACAAATAAGCAGGAAGCAATTTTGAGACTCTGTCGCCCCAATTCCTTTAACCTGTTGTGCCTAACCTTCTGCCTTTTTATTACAAAAAAACAGAGATGGAAATATAATGGTCTGTCCTGTCCCTTTAAGAGACAAGTCCTGCCCATTCCCTCCCCTGTCTGTCAAGGCAAGCTGATCTTCCTTCCAACCTGCTAGCCCCTTCCTTTCTGTCTCTCTCCCGAAGAGGCAGCTTTTGCCTCACTCCCTTCTCCCTACTTCTCACCTCCCCCCCCCTTTGTTTCTCTCTCTCTCTCTGACTCTCTCTCTCTCTCTGACTCTGTCTGCTCTTCTCCCTTCTCTCCTTCCCCTTTTTCCCTTTCCCCTTCATAACCCACTAAATAAATACCCACTTCCTCTGCATGCCGTGCCTACCATCTTGGTCTCTCACCCACCATTCGGCTCTGTGCCTAGGACCTGCTGGCCTCATGGCCTGTGGGCCACTCTGAGGCTCCCTGCCTGGGACCCAACTGCCTTTGTGGCCCTCCGTGATCTCAGCATCCGCTGCCTGCCACAGCTCGGGGACCTGCATCATGGTCTCATGACTTGCTGCCCACTGCTGCGACTCGGGGACCTGCAGCGTTTTACTTAAACCATAACAGCTGAGTGTCTCAATATCCAGGTTTCACAGTCACAGCAGAGAGGAAAATATATCTTTTCCAGCTGTTGAGTCAAATGGGATTTATGATGTTTCTAAACCCTGCCTCTGCAAGATAAGTAGTCAGGAGACCTGCACCATCCCTATACATGTGTGTGAGCTGTAACTGAACAAACTACCCATCAGTGCAAGGGGTGAAGATACAAAGAAGTGAGGGCTGAAAAGCTGGTAACGTGCTTGTCTTGCAAAGTTAAAACTAGATTTCAATCCCCAGAATCCACAAAGAAAGAGGGGAGGCAGGTTGGTGAAAGCTTTTAATCTCATTGTTGGGAGGCAGACACAGTTGGATGCCTAGGGCTATCTCTTCAGCCAGCCCAGCCTGCTTGGCAACACACACACACACACACACACACACACACACACACACACTCACACATACACACACACACACACACTCACACATACACACTCACACACACACACTCACACACACACACTCACACACACACACACTCACACAGACACACACACACACACTCACACATACACACACACACTCACACATACACACACACACTCACACACACTCACACACACACACTCACACATATACACACACACACATACACACACACATACACACACACACATACACACACACATACACACACACTCGCACACGCACACACACTCACACATACACACACACTCTCACACACACACACTCACACATACACACACATACACACACACACACACACTCACAGAGGCACGTACATACGAAGACGCGAATCCACGTGGTGTACCCACTGCTCTGGAGCAGCATGGTGGGTGCTCTCTTGTTTGCTCAGAGACAAAGCATGGAGCCACACTGTGTTCTGAAGCAAAGCTTCCCAGGGATGTTACAGTTGGTGAGTTTAAACCAGGAGTCAGAAGCTCCAGGAAGACATGTATCCTAGGCCACATATCAAAGCACACCAGGGGCCTCTTTGCTGGATAGTAGATCACCCTTCACACACGCAGTCTAGTGAGAGAAGACATACGTAGTGAGCTGTAACATCCGGAAAGCTGAATACTGAAACTGGATACCTCTCCTTATTCCTCCGCTTCTGTCTTCCATCCTAGCAAATATCTTGGCCATTGGCCTGTCACAAAACTCCATTTCTGGACACTGGTGATGTGTGTTCGGAAATCTACAAATAGTCTACTAAAATGCAAACGCCACTAGAACCTCAATCAATAGAAATGCAAGCACCTTGAGGAAAGCCCACCGTAATGCCCTCATCTTTCCGGGTTCAAACATGGAGATCCCAAGGGGCTCCATTATTTGATGAAAGTCACGCCATTGGATGATAGAAGACATCAGCTTGCCTGAAGATATTCTTTGTGCTGCTTGCTCAGAACCATCGGCAGCTGCAGAAGAGAGACACAGCCTGGCTCGCAATGTGTGTTCTCAGCTCAGCATGGCCTAAGAAGCCTCCTTCTACAGCAGCTCACAGATGGAGCCGTAAAACTCTAAGAGTCGTCTGTTTTGTGAGCTGTGAGGAGTTGAGGCTCTAGCAGCACAGACTGCAGGGCAGCTATCCTGAAGACAGCAACTGCATACATTGTTATTATGGGATTGCAGAGAAAGTTTCCAAGGCCTCTGGACTTTGGTGGGGACAAGTTTAGAAGAGGGACCAGCATAAGAGAGCTGGGCAGTAAGGGCAGCATAAGATTGCTGGAGGTGGGGAAGCTAATGCAAAGGGAATGAGGTGACAAAAAAGAACCACAAAGATGCTCCTCATCACCCTTTTATAATCTATTCAATTCCATTTCAGTCTGAATTCTGAACAACAGAAGTGTCTGTGGTTGTCTTCTCCCACAGA
Source organism: Myodes glareolus (assembly GCF_982192425.1). Taxonomy (NCBI): domain Eukaryota; kingdom Metazoa; phylum Chordata; class Mammalia; order Rodentia; family Cricetidae; genus Myodes; species Myodes glareolus. The sequence continues at coordinate 68,868,075 of NC_142041.1, read as the reverse complement.
TAACTCACATTCATCCTCCAAAGAGCTCAGAGCCAGGGGCACGAAGGGCAGTTTGAGAGCATGGCCTCAGACTCCACAGAGGGCTGAGCCTGAGCTGCTCCCTGAATGCTGCCCAGCTACGGACCCCTCACTTCTCTGTTACTCCTCACAGCAAAGCTCCAAAGGAAAACACCGATTGGTCAAACAAGATTACATGCTCACTTCCGGGCCCTGTAGCTTGCAGGTTGGTGGATGTACCTACGCTTCAAGATAACACATGAAGGGTGGGGAAGGAATTTACTGCGAGATCTTTGGATAAAGAGGTTGGGTGTTAGACAGACAAACAGTGAGGCGTGGTGCTTAGACTGCCCTTGAGTTCAAGGGTGCTTGCTTTAGAGTGTTGTGCTTGAGGTGGACGCACCAGAGGAGGCTCTGAGAGAACTCTTCTGAGGCACAAAGAGGAGGGCTCAGCTCAGCAAGGTGGACCATGGAGCAGACCTGCCTCTGAGCTGATGGACAAGAGGAAGAGTGTGGGTGGAGAGTGCACCCGTCACATAGGTTCCAGTTCTGCTGTGGCACCCGAGAACTCACCCCTGAATGAAAGCTATGGGCAGTGAAGGGTGGGCTGAAAAGGGAAAGAGCTTCCCATGTCTTTGGAGACTTTTGGTTTTGGATTTTAGTTTTTGGAGACAGGGTTTCTATGTTTAGCCTTGGCTGTCGTGGAACTCGCTTTGTAGACAAAGCTGGTCTCAAACTCACAGAGATCCACCTGCCTTTGCCTCTCAAGTGCTGGGATTAAAAGCATGTGCTACCACTGCCAGACTCAACGTCTTTGTTCTAATTGCTAAAACAGCAACTCCACCTCTGCTCAAGCTACTGATGAAGCTGACACCAGTGGGAGTCCTTCTTCCTACTGTTCCTCAGGGCACAACCCCTCTTGAACATACATAACATCTCTTAGGAAAAAAAATATTCTTCTGGGCGCTGACAGCTCTCAACAAGAGATGTATTGAGCCCAGGTGACCTGGCCCTCAGCAGAGAAATGATCACTGAACTTGCCTAAAGATGGGACAGTCCTTTGGGGTTCCTGCTTCATAAAAGAGTCTGCTAAATATTCTGAAAGACACAAAAGAAAATGACTAACAAGTTGCCAATATAGTGAAACTGTTTTTGAAATTTTCTGCTTCATGGAAAAGTCTACTGGATATTATAGGCCTGTAGGCTGAAGATGGATGCCCCAACAGTACAGAAAAACTTTGGGTGACTGTCAAGGCAGCAAGATGTCCCTGTCATTTCAAGAGTTTTGGAAGTTGCTTACAATGTACTTTCTGTTTACTTAGGCAATATTATATCCTTCTGGAGTTTTTGATGAAGTTGAAGAATTTATAGTTATAGTTTTGCTTAGTTATAATAAAAGATAAAGTAGATATAAATATTATAACTACAATTCTTACTTGATACCTGTTTTGTTATATATAATTTTACTATATTAAAGTTAAAACCTTTTTTATTTAAACAGAAAAGTGGAGATGATGTGGGATTTTTTTTGTATGCTGTGAATACCACTGGCTAATAAAGGACTGCTTTGGACCTATAGCAGGGCAGAACTTAGATAGGTGGGGAAAACTAAACTAAATGCTTGAAAAAAGGAGGCAGAGTTGGAGAGAAGCCATGGAGCTTCCGCCAGAGAAAGACATGCTGAAACTTTGCCAGTAAGCCACTGCGACGTGGTAATGCACAGATTAATGGAGACAGGTAAATTAATGTGTAAAAGTTAGCCAATAAGAAGCTAGAGCTAATGGGCCAAGGAGTGTTTTAAATAATACAGTTTCTGTGTGATTATTTTGGGGGCTAAGTGGCCAGGAACCAACAAGTGGCTTCCTCCAACACTCCGGGATCAAGGTTTTACACAGGAAGAAACATCTACTGGCTTCTACATCTTTGTTATCAGTGGGACCTTATTAGCACCCTCAGTCTGATGAGAAAAAATTCACAGTGTTCTCCAAAATAAACCCTTCAGAGGGTTCTAAAAAGCAATTCCCTGGACTATTTAGGGCTTCTTCCTCCTAGCTCAGTGGTTCTCAACTTGTGGGCTTAAATGACCTTTTCACAGGGGTTGCCTAAGACCATCAGAAAATACAGATGTTTACATTACAATTCATAACAGAAATAAAATTATAGTTATGAAATAGCAACAAAAATAATTTTATGGGTAGGAGTCACAACTTGAGGAAAGAATGTCTTTGAGATTCCATTTTTACTATAAAAAGAAGGCTTGATTCCAGGGATTATTACAAAAATTAAAGAGATGGCAGATCCAAACTAGCTGAGCATACAGTAGTGCTCCGTGCATACATGATCAATATCTGATGGCAGGCACCCAGAAAGCTCAGCAGAGCTCGACCGCAGTGGAGGCCTGGCTCTATGTTGGTCATGTGCTCGAAACCTGCACCTTCCACATGGGAGCCAGCTGTGGGCCTCTCTACCTGCTGTTATTTCATGTGATGGTTAGTCTTGATTGCCAACTTGACAGGACTTGGAGCCACCTAGAGAGCGCTACTCTGGGTGTGATTGTGGTGTTAATCTAGGGGATTAACTGAGCAGACAAGGATGTCTTCAGTGTGAGCAGCCACATTAGACCACTCCCCCACGGGCTGCATAGCTATTAAGAGGCCCTCGTTAAAGGTAGTGTGGGTGTCTGTCTATCTTCCTCTTGCAGAGTGAGCGCATCTACAGTTGCTGCTGCTTCCCACCACTGACATCAAATTCCAGGTTCTTAGGCCTCCGATGTGTAGTCCACACCAGTGACTGCCGGGAACATCTAGACTTTCAGCACTGGGCTTGGGCAGTTGAAGGCATCTAGCTTCATGGACTAGCAACTTCTGAGTTCTCAGACCCTCCGGTGTTGCAGATTGGCATTGTTGGACTACCCAGCTTCTGTCATAGGAACCAGTCTAATAAATATCCATAACTAAATATGCATACATTACATTCCTCTTGAGGACCCAGCCTAATAGACATCCTCAGGTGGCTGGGACTGAGTGAGATGAAGTCAACAACAGAAATAATGTGCTTGGAAAGATGCCAACCACACTGACGTTTTCAGTATAAGATGTAATTGTTGATGGCCCTTCCTTTACACAATGTCACCCTTCTGGTTGGAGAAAGGATTTGAGCTCCCCTCACCTTGGTACAGTGTACTGCTGGGGTTGAAGGAAGAAGGGAGACCGAAGATGCTGACATCACTTAATAGAGAAAAGACAAAAGAACGAGAGGAAGAAGGTATTCAAACAGCATTTTCTGCGTGGATATTTGGTTCAGAAGATAGGCTCTCCAGTCAAAGTCATGCCCCTGTGTTAGTTCCAGCACATTTCACCCAGAAGAGTGCTCTTAATGCGATACCCCTACATGTGCCTGCTCCAGGAGACAGACTCCCAGTGAGAATCTGCACAATGGGCGGTCTAAGGAAGGAGAGCCTGGTGTGAACAAAGTCATGCGGGTTCAGTGGTTAATGGGTGCTTATCACTGGAGGGAAACCATGTGTGCATTTGAGGTACCCCAAAGTGGCTGGAATCAAGACTGTTTATGAAAATCTTGTAAAATATCCTGACAGATACAGATGAGGAAAAGAAGATCAAAGGAGGTTATAGGAGGAGGAGTTTTAAAATTGCAAGAGCACGTATGAGGAGTTCTGCGCATCTTAAAGGGCCAGCACTCCCGTAACTGGAGCTAATGAGAGCAAAGCATAAGAAGGCTGCTTGGTCTACGTGACTCAAGAGCCTTCAGATTGAAGACCCAAAGCCCAGGCTAAGCGTCTATAAAGACACTCATGTAGAAGTGCAATCGAATAACAGGCTGTCAATGAAACTGAGCTGGGAGAGCCAGCACAGTCTCTGTTCAGAGTCTCCTGAGTACTGTTCAGCGTACCTGCCTTCCAGGCACAAGACAGCATCATTTCTGGAACGGTGTTACTGTGGCAGGCTTGATCACTTTTCGATGACCATCTGTTAGGCAGAAAGGCAGTAAAGTCACTCATGTTTTGGGGGCTTGATATCTGGCTCTGGAGGAAGAGGTTCTGGTTGCTATCATCACATTGCAGGAGAGGGATTCTAGCTTCTGTGGCTTGTGAAGGGAGAGCGGTCAGAGGCAGTAGCTGGGGAAGCTTAGTGACAAGCCTGGATGCTGAGGACTTCCCTACAAGCTGTCACTTTTCTGAGCCCCAACAATCACCCAAACCCAACCATTTGCATATTTTTCAGGCATTTAAGTAATGGGTGAAGGTGACACTTAGAAGCAGACAATCGAAAGAAGCGAAGAAAAAAGTTCCAGACAATGGCAAAATTACTAAACGTATCACAGACTCAAAATGGAGAACATGCAAAAAAAAAAAAAAAAAAAAAAAAAACCAAAAAAAAAACATGTCATTTAGGAATCCTTGGGTGTCTGTTGTCTTGAAAGTCTTTCAGGGATACAAGCAGACAGCAGGCTCCCAATCAACTCATCTCCATAAGCAGACTGATATTCAAAGAGGAATGGAGCAGAAGTCTTTGTTAATCATAATAAAGAATTTGCTGCATTCAAATGAAATAACAGCTAAGTGGAAGCATGCCAGGGCAACACCAGTTTCCCAAGAGGGAATAAAGGGAGCACTAGGAAATTATAGAGCCTTCATCTCAATGTCTGTAATTTGCAAAATAATGGAAACAATAGCAGGGTAAGTTTGCCAAATACATTTACAAATGAGTATCATTCCCTTTAATCAAGCTAGAGATAACCAGCAAGACTGCTAGGGAATAGTGGGAGGGATCAGAAGCCCCCCTTCCTCCCCTTGATAGAGCCTATGACACAATGAATAAATAATACAGGATTTGCTTAACTTTAATGTCCAGATTCATTTACATCAAAGTGTGACCATTAATACCCGCCTTCAGCGTCACTAGATTTGGAATTACCTAGGAGACACACCCAGAGGGTGTCTCTGTGAAAGTGTTAAAGATTTGAAAGACCAGGAAAGAGACACCCTGGATGTAGGTAGCTGTTGTGGGATATTTTGATCGCACTGTGACACTCCAGACTGTCAATAAAGTTTACCTTGAAACTGGGGATGTAGCCAGTCACTAGCTGACTAGAATTAGCCATAGAGAAGCCAGGAATTTGGATAGAGAAGATGCTCAGGAAGGAAAGGGTAGGGATTAGAGTTTGAACTTCTTTTGCTTCTGGGATGAGAGGGGGCAAAAAGTCTCCTACAGTGTCTCCAGCCAAAAAACAAGGTCAGCTAGTTGCTACTCAACTTTTCTGAGCTAGCAGGTTTTCACCCCAGCCTTTGACTCCCAAGTCTTATTGATAAACAGAACAATAGAGACTTAATTTAAACCTGTATATCACAGTCATGGCAGAGTCAGGGCCGAGTCCAGCAGGGCACTGACTGGGGGGGGGGGCATGGAGCAGCAGATGATAATTAAAATATCAGTAGATTCATGTGCAGCCACTAAGCTGGCAAAAAAAGAAGCAAACAAACAAACCATGAGGTAGCACTATCCGCAGGCTAAGATACTGAACGGAATAAAAAGGTTTAAAAACTGGAGAAAATCAGCTGAGTGATTCACCTCCTCCTGGTGTGGACGCTGTGTGACCAGCCTCCTCTTGCTCCTTTGCCGTATCCTCCACACCATGATGGATGTATCCCTCAAATCAGGAGCCAAAATCAGTCCTTCCTTAAGTTGCATTTGCTCGGTGTTTTGTCACAGCAGTGAGACAAGAAAATGACACATAAAGGCTCCTAATGCACCCTTACAGAAGAACCTAAAAGAAGAAGAAGAAAATTCTCCAATAACTCTGTCTGTCTGTCTTTCTGTGTCATGTCTCTCTCTGTGTCTCCCCTCTCTGTCTCTGTCTGTCTCATTCTCTGCTCCTACCACCAAAGCCCAAATGATTCATAGAATTAAAAGGGCATTAAGTCACATAAACTTCCTAATACTGAATGAAAACCACCTAGAGTAGACATGTTCCCAAGGCTCACCTGGCAGGTTCTCCTTCCAAGGCCAGCAATATTTCAACAGTTTCCCAGGGTGTCTTTCCTTATTAAAACTGTCCCAGTCCACACTGTCTTCCCACTGTTCTTCCAGGAAGATGCAGCTTCATGGCAAGCTGAAGGTGCTATTGTAATGCTCTATTCTTTCTCTTTAAGAGACAAACCATGCCCACTCCCTCCCCTGCCAGCTGAGACAGGCAGACCTTCATTCCTGTTTGCAGCCTGAGTCTCTTCCTTTTCCATGTCCCTCTCAAAGAGGCAGCTTCTGTCTCTTCCTTCTCTCTCTCTTCCTTCTGTCTGTCTGTCTGTCTGTCTGTCTCTCTCTCTCTCTGCTCTTCTCCCTCTTCCCCTTCCCTTCCATACTCCCATAACCCACTAAATAAATATCCAACCTTACTCAGCATGGCGTGCTTATCCATCCATCTCTCGCCAGCCACCACCACGTGGCTCACCACCCAGGACCAGCCACCTTTGGAGACCTGCGGCATGGTCTCATGTGCCATCCTTGCCTGGGACTGGCTGCTCTCGGGACCTGCTGCCCCCTGCCTGCCACCACATGGCCCGCTGCCTGTTGCTGCTCAGGGATCCACAGCATTTTTTATTTAATCCATTACATTTGATGCTGCGACTCAGATGGCTCTCTCGCCCAGAGCTCCTCTCCCCGGGGTTCGTGATCCGGAACCAGGTATTTTTTCCACAACAACCACATGTTTCATATACCTGAGTGTGATTTCTACAGCATGATTTCTACACATAGCTTCAATTGGTGAGTTTCCCCCATTTTCTAGTCAGCTTAACAGTTTCTCCAAACCCAAGGAATTGACCAATAAGCTCCCAGAAATCTTCTGGTGTTCCTAGAAATGGGGGACAGCCCCCAATCACAGTCTTTAAGGCTATGGTTGAGCCCTTCGCTAACATTCATCTCTGGATTGCTTCCCTTAGCTAAAATCGTGACCAGACTGACCCGGGGTCAGTCTTCCCACGTTAGCACTGCACACTCTGTGCGGTGCATTTGACTGGGGGCCTGAATTGAAGGATCCATCTTAAACAGGTCAGATACATCCCCCTCAATTCACTGGTCCTAAATTTTTTTTCCTAAATTTAACTTTGTCCTCTGTTCTGCCAATATCGTAAACAGGTGTAAAAGACGCCAGACATTTCCATACCACACACACCGGACAGGAACAAACAGATTAGCTATGCCAGGATGTGATCAGCACCCAGCTTTCTCAAGTTCTCCTCCAAAGATGACATCCATAAATAAGCAGGAAGCAGTCTTGAGAATCTGCCACCCCAATTCCCTTAACCTGTGGTGCCTAACCTCCTGCCTTTTTACTATAAAAAAAAAAAGAGATGGGAATGTAATGATCTGTTCTGTCTCTTTAAGACAAACCCCACCCACTCCCTCCCTTGCCTTTTCCTTTTCTGTCTCCCTCTGGAAGGGGCAGCTTCTGCCTTCTCCATTTCTCCCCCTCCCCCTTTCTGTTTCTCTCTCTCTCTCTCTCTCTCTCTCTCTCTCTCTCTCTCTGTGTCTCGCCTCTCTCCTCTTCTTCCATTCTCCCTTCCCCCTCTATAACCCACTTCACTCTGCATGGCATGCCTGTTCGTCTGTCTCTTGCCTGCTGTCACCACGTGGCTCGCCGCCTGGGACCAGCCACCTTGGGGACCTGTGGCATGGTCTTGTGTGCTGTTCCTGCTTGGGACTGACTGCCCTTGGGACCTGCTGCCCCCTGCTTGGGGACCTGCAGCATTTCTGCCACTGCAGCTACTCAGGGATCCCACATCATTTTATTTTTACCATTACAGCTACCCCATACATGACTTTCATAGCAAACTGAGGGTCCTGTCCCACGTTACACTCAGATGGTAGTCCCCCCACCCCCACCAAAAAAAAAACCAGCATGGAGTCTGCACTCGTATGTAAAAGCAAAGCTTAAGCTTGGATTCTCTGTTTGTCCAATACAGCGATTGAGGGCAGAGAGTGCCAAACCCAGTCGGGGAAGGGTTTTTTACATAGTGGAGGTTGGGATGAGGACCCTGATTAGCTGACATTTGTCTAGGGGTCTTGGCAAAAGGGGAATAGGTGAGTCCTGGGCTTGGGGACTTCTGGTGGTCTTATCTACTCTTATCTAATGATTGGAATGTCAGATACTTCCTTTTAGATGCTGACCCTCCCTGGGTGGTGTCGGCCTATGGCTTTTCCTGGGACCTGGTACTGCCTGCCTTGACAGTTGTGCAGCCTGGGCCCCACGTGGCCTGGGCCCCAATATGTGTGGGCTGACTGCCCTGGGCCTCGCATCCTGTACATGACTTCTATAGCAAGCTGAGGGTGCTACGTTGTACCCGGCTTTCACAGTAGTGACTTTACCAAACTCCTTGCACTGCATTTAATTAAGAAGACTTGAACTTCTAGAATTGATGTCATTTGACATAAAATGTAGCAGACCTGGCCCAGTAGCAGGAACTGAAGAAAGATATTTGAGGTCCTTAGGATACTGGTGACTAGTTCCTAGGCTAGTTTGTAGTTTTTCTATAGTTTTATTGCTGTTAGTTCATTTTTGGGAGTTCATTCCCTCATTGACCATGCATATATAAGAACCAATATTTCCTCCTATGAAAACCAAACTTATGTTTTAAGTTTTAATTACTGTGTGTAAGAGATCCATGGAACAAAAAAAAAAATGCCTCTAATCCTTAAACCCTTTGTCCAAGGACAGACACTTCCTAAAATGTTGGAAGCTATTTATATGAGAGACAAGTCAAATATTTCGATCTCCTAATGTTCACCCAACTGCATGGGATGTGCTTAGTCACATGTAGGTGGAAGTACATAGATAGGAAACACATCAGAATGTATGGTTGTCCCTGTTTGGATGTAGGTAGGAGGCACACAGGCAGGAAGCATGTCAGAATGTACACTTCCCTGATTGGATCTGATGGGAAATACTAGCCTTATGGATTTGCCTTTATAAACTTCTGCAAAATGTGACTTGTCACCACTTCATGGAAGGGCTCAGGAAAGGGCCTGGCCAGTGCCCATCATCCCAGCCAGTATTTAAAGCTTGTTTAAATATGGCTCAAAATTTTGGTAGTGGTCATACTCTCCCCAGATGGGATTAACACTCTCCATTGGTTTTCTCCTTTCTTGATTCTTCAGCCTGGACAATGGCCTTCGTATTTCAGTAATTCAAGTCAGTGAGCTTAAAATTCCTAAATTTTTACAAACAATATTTGTAATGGTTTAAGTAAAATGCTGTGGTTCCCTGAGGGGTGCAGCAACAGAGACACTGCAGGCCCTCCAGTAGCAGCAGTGGGCAGTGGGTCCCAAGACCATGGTGGGCCACGAAGGCAGCCAGATCCCAGGCAGGGAGCCACTTGGCCAGTGGAAGCCAGTCCCACAAGGAGCCACAGCCACGGAGGCTAAGAGACAGATGCATAGGCACACCATGCAGAGCGAGGTTGGATATTTATTTAGTGAGTTATGGAAGGGAAGGGGAGAGGGAGGAAGAAGAGGGACAAGGAAAGAAACAAAGAGAGGGGAAGGGGCGGGAGAGGAAAGGAGCCACAGCAGCAGCTACCTCTTTGGGAGAGAGGTGGAAAGGAAGGGGCTCAGGTTGCAGGCCAGAAGGAAGATCTTCCTGCCTTGGCAGTGGAGGGGGGGAGGGAGTGGGCGGGGCTTGTCTCTTAAAGGGACAGGACAGACCATTACAATATTCCCTTATTCATTCATTGACATTCTAGCAGTTTGAGATGGAGATGTGTTCCTCCTTCTGTTGAAGATGTCCCCAAGCCTGCTCTGGAATCCATGTGCTTCTGTCTCTGTGGAGACCTCACATCAGTCTTTAATCTGGTCCAGCCCTCCAACCCAGTGCTGTTTCTAGCTAACCACCTTCACCATACATGATTTCAGAATTGACATTCTGGAACCACCTCTGCTGGCTCCTCCTCCTCTGAGCCCTTGAACCTCTCTCTCATTCCAACACTACAGAAGACGTCTTCCTAGCAGTTTCTACAACTTGCTCATTTCTGGATCCTTACCTAAGTTTTACTTCACCCCGCAGTAGCAACAGATGCCTTTACCCACCTTCTCCACGCAAGTTTCCTCTCAGTTTTTAGTGAGTCTTTCCGGTAATCATTTTGCCCACAGGAACCCAAGGGACTGTATTGTGTCTCGACTTCTGCATTCTCTTAGAGAGCTGAGCCTCCCCTTGATTCAGACACCTAGATCCTAGAAGCTTTCCGTTTTACATTTCAGTTCTGCCTCTTTCCACTCAAGACATATGCCTAAGTTTCTTCTGAAAATTTCTGTGTGTAACAAACTCTCCAGTCCGTCTTTTTCCCTCTTTCCTCTGTCTTTCTCCTTTCTCCTTCTTCTGTATTGGGAGTTGATGTTATCACATTCTACCCTGTTTCCCTGGGGCAGAAAGCTGGGATCAATTCCAGACTTCAAGTGTGTACATGTGTTCATGAATGTGTGTGTGTGTGTGTGTGTGCATGTGTTTGTGTCTGCATATACATGTATGTACACATGGATGCCCCATGTATATGGAGGACAGAAGTCAATGTTGGGTGTCTTCCTCAATTGCTCTCCATCTTACACTGTGAGATAAAATGTCTGACTGGATCTAAACTCACCAGTTCAGCTGGTCTGGCTTGGCTAGCATGCTTCAGGAAGACCTGGATCTTGGCTCCCCAGTACTGTGGCTATGGATTGCATGCCGCTGTGCCCAGATTTTACATGAGCGATGGGGATTCAAACTCAAGTCTGTGCTGAGTAACCAGATGAGTCATCTCCCCAGCCCCTAAGTTTGGACTTCCTGTATCTTACAAGTCACAGCCAATTAGCTGCCAACACCCTCAAATTCTTCCCTACACATTGCCATGTGTGACCACCCCATTTCCTCCCAGATTTGGGTTGAATCGGAAGCACCCCGCATAGGCTCATATTCTGGGTGCTTACTCCCCAGCTAGTGCTGCAGTTTGGGGAGGCTGTGGGACCTTCAGGAGGTGGGGCCTCACTAGGGGCAACATAGACCACTAAGAGAAAGACTTTGCAGTTATACCCAGCACTTGGTTTCCGAGAGCCCTTTACTTCCTGGCTGCTGTGACAGGAAAGGCCTCTGCCACGTGCTCCTGTGGCCATGACCAGCAGTGCTCCGTCATCCCCGGCAGGCATGGAGTGAACCCTCTAAAAACATGAGCTACCACTTCTCCTTTAAGCTGTTTCTGTCAGGGACTGTGCTGTGGACTTCCCTTGCTGTCCCCGTGCAGATCCCTGGAGCAGCTTTCTTCCTCATTTCTTTGCCGGTGCTCTGCTTCATCAGCCTTCCACAGGACTGCTAGCATGCTTGCATGGAACCAAAATCCAGTCGTGAATGTCTCCTGGCCATCTTTCATAGTTCCCCATTATCTGTGTCGCTCCTGATCCAAGTCCTCCATCATCTCACACTATCCCCTGACCCATTTGTTACCTCCGCCACCATCACCTCATTCCAGCAGTAAGGCCTCCAGAAGCCATTTAGTCTCCTGACTACATGTATTTGCGCTGAATGCCCTTCGAAGCCTAGCAGAGTCAGGGTGCCACCTCACTCACAAAGGGCGCTGTCCTGTCCCTCAGTGTGGGCACATCCTCTCTTCTGCCTGAGACTCCGCCGCATACTCACACTGGCGGCTTATTTCCACCCTGTTAATATTTGTTGGCATGTCTGTCACCCCTTCTGGACTCTGAACTCCTTGGGGGTAAAGTGCAGACATTTGTCCTGTATACCCTAGCCAGGACTTACGCTGTAGTCAATGAAGTCAGCTAAGGTGAACTGAGGACGAGAAGGCTCCCTCAGCGTTCTCTGGGTTGCAGAAGACTGTTGGTTTGCCTACCTTCTGCAAATTCTGTGACCAGTTTAATGCCTCGGCTTGGCTTTGTTCCTGCAGCATTTATCAGAGTACCTAGGGCACATGAATGAGATGCTTCCTCATAAATACTGACTGTCCTATTTTGGGGTGAGAGACTGACTCCCATGACACCACTAAAAAAAGTGTGATTGGCCATCACATAAAACCAATTTTATATTAATAAAAGTCATTTGGTAAGTCTGGTCACTCTGTCTATGCCTCCTGAGAACTCTGGTAGTGACAGACTAAAACTATGTGGGAAGTCCCACTTGACTTCTGCTTCCCAATACCTTACCAGAACTCTGATCTGGACTCTGATTAACTCAGTGAGCACAGCTCTGGCAGGCCTTGCCCTTTTTCCGTTCCCTCTGCCTTGCTAAAAACTGTTAGATGACATTCCTAGAGCCAGCCACCAAGGTTCAGCTATCAAAGGATTAAAGTCCATCACTCAGAAGCCCCCTGTGACTCACCTAATTGACATACCCAATTAAAACTCAATACCTCATCCTACTACGGGATTTCTGCCTTTACCTTTATAAGCTGCTCTGTGTCACGTCTGTGTCCTCGCCACCCACAGGCGGTCCTTTGTCCCTTTCCCCTCCCTTCTTCCCTTCTGTTCTCCTCTTTCTCTGTCTTCTGTCTCTGTCTCTTTTCCCTGCCCTCTGTCTCTCTGAGTCAAATAAATCTCCTTTGTGCTGAGAACATGGCCTGGGGAGTTCCTGAGTTGATACCTTTCAGGGAACCCCTCAGAGATCAGTGAGGTTTGCAGGGCACCCAGGTTCTGGGCCTCTGGAATGAGCTGTAAGGAAGGGGTGAGGAGGGACAGCACACACACAGTGAATGAATATGCAGGCTCCTCCCCTCCCCCCTCCCCCAGTGCTGGGACCAGAACTCAGAGCCCGAGGAAAGCATGTGCCCTCTACCAGTGGGCTGCAGTGCCAGCCCAAGGGCCCCAACCTAGGGCAGATTACAGGCTTTGTGGACAGGCTTTGGACTTCACATTTATTAAGGTCCCCATCTCCTAATTGTGTAAAAAAAAAAAATCCTTCTGGGTGCTTTGGTGGTTATTGAGAAAGTAGCCAAAGTGCCTTGGAAACAAAACAAGTAGGATACACAATCCAAGCCCAGATCCTGTACGGCCACCGTGGGTGTGAATCTTTCCAAATGGCATTGCTCGCCTTGGAGCCCTGGCCCAATGCTCCCTTCACGGTGTCAGCCCAGCCTGAAGCTCTTTTGTTACACACCACACGGTGGAGCCTTCACAAGTACTGTGAATTGCCAATCTGCCCCATTTCTTCTGACCCTTCCTAGCTCGAGTACTCGGCTTGGGGCCAGTTCAGCCCATGGTGAGAAACCTGGTACAAAAAGGAGCCGGGCACCAGAGCGCTGTGTTGTCTAGTTCCAGACTCTACATGAACGCGTTCCTCCCCGCGCTCCTCTCCCAGCACCTGCTGGGACTTGGCTCCAGATGTTGGCTCTCCCTGGAGCTCTGTGCCAGGTCCGTGAGCCTACTCTGCCCCAGGCAGGGTGTTGTTTCTTCATACTGTCAGGCAGGGGTGTGGTTCGGGTGCTCAGGATGCCACACAAGCAGACTTTGGGCCAAAGTGTGTGTGTGTGTGTGTGTGTGTGTGTGTGTGTGTGTGTGTGTGTGTGTCAGAGAGAGAGAGAGAGAGAGAGAGAGAGAGAGAGAGGAAGGAGGAAGAGGAGGAGGAGGAAGGAAGGACAGGCTGAAGGAAATTATAAAACACTGAAATAAAAATTTCAGTTACACAATTCAATTTAAAGTTACATTAAAATTAAACACGGCTTCCATCTGCTTCCCCATGACGTCATAGTTGGTGACGTCATAGTTGGTATCGTCAGTAGCGAACAAAGAGACGTTCCTCTCTGACTTCCCTACACAAAACAGAATTCAATTTGTCTGCATTTCTAGTTTGCTTGTTTTTGTTTGTTTGAGACAGGGTTTCAAGTAGCCCAGACTATCCTAAAACTCACAAAATAACCAAGAGTGACCTTGAACACTTGATCCTCCCTCCTGAGTGCAGGGCTACAGGCAGGTACCATTAAGCAGGCATGCATCACCAAGCAGGCACACACCAGCAAGCCCAGCTCCTCTTGTGTACAACCTGGGATTTGTAGCCCAGCAAGGCACCTGCTATTTTCTCTAACTTCTAGGAAGCCTGGCAGCCTTGGCCTCTGTGAAGCCTCAAAGGACTCCTCTTGACTGGGAGAAGCAGAGCATTAATAGGGAGTGACTCCTCTGCTCACTTTTAATATGGCTGTGTACTGGGTGGTGGCGGGAGTGAGGGGATACCATCCATCCCAGACAGCTTAAACTAGTGTGGACAGTGACTTACATTGCTGTAGTTCCTTTTGTCCAAGGGAAGAGCTCCAAGCTGGAAGAAAACATGAAGGTACCAGGACCAACCATAGGGATGGCAGAAGTTCCCTGTCTCCATAAGACCAGCTTCACCTTACCCATTAGCCATGTTTTTACCTCCAGAGGAGAGCCCGGCCACCCACATCCTAATCCACTATCCTCCAAACCTGAAAGCTCAGCTTCACCATTCCACTGCCCGTCCACTCTAGGAAGGGTGCTTTGCTTAGCCGCAGTACCCAAGCCCCAGGACATCAGTGCAGAGGAGAGCCGCCATTCTACCCAGCTGGTCTTCAGTCCACATCGACATTTCTTTCTAACATTAACATTCTTCCCCCTGACCCAGACAGGGCTTCTCTGTGTGTGAAACAGTCCTGGCTGTCCTGGAACTGGCGTTGTACACCGGGCTGGCCTCAAACTCGTCTCCCAAGTGCTGGGATTAAAAGCATACACTACCACCACCCGGTGCATTAACATTCTTCATTGTGCTCTTCTGGTGGTTTCGTTATTCAGTGACTGGCACCCTGAAAGGAAAGAATTCAACTCCAAAGCGTCATTCTTCGGTGCAGAAATTGGCACAGGGGTGTGCACATACTGTCAGCTGTAAACATAGAGACTTCCAAATGTAAACAAATGAGGCATCGCCCCTGCCTTGGACATGTTTATAGATGACTAGCTCTTGAGAAAATAAATTGAAGGCATATATACTATTCATGTAGTCATACATAAGCCCACGAATGCGCATGAATGTTTTATACATTTGTGCACAGAAGCAGTGTAAGTTGAGCAAGCACAGACTGTTTAAAATGCTCACATCTCTTCGCCAATGCCAGCGGGAGGCGTCCATGTTGCAGATGGACGTGGGAAGCCTTTCTGAGGGCTACCTGGGAGCTGGCTCCAGGCAGGCGACGTGTCCAAGGTGAGGAGAAAGAACTGTACAGAGGTAGCCGTGTGTTGATTTGGGGCGGAATGGGCAGGTGCTGGCACAGTCTGATGCAGGCCCTTCTCATGAGGGAAAGGTGAGAGATGGGGTAAACAGAGGCTGGGACAGGTGCTGACCGGCTCCTCAGCCGAGGTGAGAGAGGCAAGAGGGGATGAGCCCTCAATGAAACTCAGCAGTGGCCAGGGCTTCCTGAGCTGCCACTTGGCTGTCATCCCAGCTGAGGCAGGAGGATTACAGGGCATCCTCAGCTATTCAGCAAATTCTAAGCTGGCCTGGGTTACAGGAGACCGTGTCTAAACAAACAAACCCCTAAATATGTAAATAGCTTTAAGAACAGCTCTGAGGCCGTCTAATGACGGCCCAGGACTAGGCCAGCCATAGGAAGCTGAGTGAGGGCTACAGCAATGGAAGATGGGAGAACAGACGGAGGTTCCTTCCTCTAATTTCAGAAGGGGCCTGAGGACTGAGGGGGGCACCAGGAGATGCTGAGAGGTAGACACCCTTGGCACAGGGTACACTCTGTTTGGTGAAAGAATCCCTTAATCGTGCAAAGCTTCTGGGGGTATCCTGGTTTTGCGGAACAGAAGCTTTATCAAGTTCAGGAGCCCTCTTAGGAGAAAATGTAGTACTTTAGTAGGTTAAAAGGTCAGCTTACCTTTAGAGTCGGAGAAATTACAACAATTACACATAACAAAGCCAAAAATGAGAAATCTAGAAATGACATCATAATTTTCTTATAATTGTTAATTAGCTACTGTACACAAGACTACTTCCCTACATTTTCTCTCTATATCTTCCTTATTTAAAAAGTGAGTAAGTTCTGGAACATAAAAGTTTGCCGTTCCAAAGTGTGTAGTCCAATGGGTTTAACATGCTCACCGTGCCCTGCCGACACTATCCTTCACAGGACACTTCCGCCACCTCACAGGAAGGCCCGCCTCCAGGTGCTAGCAAGAGGACTCAGAGGGAGTGGGGCTTGCTGCTGGGCCTGCCAATTCCACATTTGGGTTCCCACATGGTATTAGGAGGAAACACCCTCAGCATGAGCAGGGATGCACATCCACACAGGCATATGAGGGAAATCAACAACTGCAGAACTACATGGGAAAGCTTGCCAGTCACAAGTCTCCTGCCTTGACCCCAAGGCCACTAATCTATTTTCGAATTTGAAGAATTTCTTATTCTGAACGTTTTATGCGAATTGTATTATGTGATATGTGGTCATTGGTGTCTGGGTTTTTCATGTTTCCCGCATAGCCGATTGTTTTCAAGGCTAACCAGCGGCACGGCTTGTTAACAGTATACTCCATTTTGTTTTTAAAATGTCTTGGGGTGAAGGTCACGGAAGATAATATCGCCTAAAGTGACCAGCATCTCTCTTCACTTCTGGTCGATGCTTCTGTGTTTATTTTTCTGTCTCCCCGAAATGAAACCCCACATCCACTCCACAGTCATTCCCAATTTCCCTCACCGACACCTCGTCACCGCCCATCTTCTCCCTGTCAGTGTGGGCTGCCGCGCTCTTTGCCCTCCGGCACTGGAGCAGGTGGTCCCTGGGTCTTTACATCTCTGCTGAGTCTTCTGGTTACTCTCTGCTTCTCCTGTTGGACATCCCCATCACCCACCTTCAAATCATTGATTCTTCCACCTGATCTACTTTCGAGCACCTTCACTGAACTGTGAAACTTGATATTACGCATCTCAGCTCCAGAATGCTATTGGACTTTTTAAAAGATTTGTATCTCTGTCTCATTATAAATACTTTGCACTTGCAATGTCCGATGCTTTTCTATTTTTTAATGAAGAAATTGAATAATTTATTACTTATTTTGCTGTAAAGCTAATTGTTTAACCAGTAAAATAGAGCCAGAAAATACAGTATCCTGCACAATTTAGATAGCATTGTTCTTCATCTGTCCCTGTTCAGCTAAGACAGTTTTTTTCCACACCCTGCAGTTTCCAGTTCGATGATCATTAAATATCTTGACCTAAATCCATAGACACAAGAAAGCAGATAAAAATATTATGTAAAGCTTGTAACAACGTTATCTGTGAAATATATCATCTTTTATAAACAGTTGTACCACTGATAATCCCATGAAATCTTTGTGGTGTTTGTGGTGTCCTTGATCCCTTCTGGCTCCTACAATCCTTCCTCTCCCTCTTCTGAAGGATCCCCTGAGCTCCAGCCAATGTTTGACTTCGGATCTCTGCACCTGTTTCCACCAGCTGCTGGGAGAAACTCTCTGATGACAGCTGGACTGAGCCATCAGTCTATGAGTCTATCAGTCTAGAGCAGATATCATTAGGAATCATTACACATGTTTAGCTCTGTACTAGGTCTCTGGACTGTGCAGCCTCTGAGTTCTGAGGTCAACCTGTCTTACAGAATGAGTTTCAGAGATATACAGAGAAACCCTGTCTCAAAAAGAAGAAAAATACCCACACACAAAATTGGTGACTTGGCCCTTTATGTTCCTTACTTGTTTGTTTACTTATTGTGTATGTGGCCAATGTGGTGTGCTTGTGTGTCTGCATGTTTCCATGACATGGGCACTAATGGGCAGGATGTTATGTGCAAGCATGTGCACAGGCATGTGGAGCAGAGTCGAGGTCTGAGTTGATGTTTTCTCCATTGCTCTCCATCTTGTATGTGGACGCAGGGTCTCATATGTGGACCCAGGGTGACTGATGTGACAGTCCTGGGAGCCAGCTTGCCCAGGCACCCCCATCTCCACTTCCTGAGTGCTTGGATTACAGGCTGGCTGCCATGCCCACCTGGCGCTTCTTTGAGTGCTGAGGATCTAAACTCATGAGTGCATTCCCTGCGCAGCCATCTCCCCACCCACCCACTGGATGAAAACCGAATGTTTTGAATATTCCAGAATGGTAATTCTAAAATTCAATTTTTCTCTTCTCCCTGGGGTTTGTTGCTGCTGCTGATTTTATTTAACGACTTTTGCAAATGGATTTTCTAATGTCGACATTCTTTGCCATTTGCGGCCACTCATGAGACTGGAGGTTAGCCAGAGCCTAGGCCCTTACCAGGCCATCCCTAAACCCAAATGCCTTTTCAGATTACCAGGAAATTCACGTGAACTTTCCAAAGTCTTTTTGTGGGCCTCTCACTTCCCAGCCTTTTCTCCCTAACTCTTTGTTTGTGCCAGCTGCTATCTGTCAGCTCAGGCAGTGGCAAACAAAACATTTACCTGTGAATACCCTTCACTAACGCCTCCCTCCATTCCAGTAGCTTTTGCACTGGGCCACTTCCAAACCAAGAGAAATAAAGATAAGCCTTTTGTGCTGGCTTTCCAAGGAGTCGCCAAGTGAGTTTTTAAAAAGAAACTAATTATTACTCTTTTAAAATGAAGTCTATTCTGTCCTGCTGGTGCTGGGAATTCAGGCTGTTCTCCATTACAATGCTGCTACCTAGAGCTAGGATGGATGTTAAAGTTAAAAAAATACCAACCAGTTCACAGCTGACCTCAATTTCCAGAGTTTTCCTTTAAAAAACACTTTCTAGCCAGATGGTGGTGGCACATGCAGTCAGTCCCAGAATTCTGGAGGCAGAGGCTGGTGGATCTCTGAGTTCAAGACCAGCCTGGTCTACACAGAGAAACCCTGTCTCAGAAACAAACAAGCAAAACACTTACTGGTGACTGTAAGCCTCTGGGTAACTTCGTGTGTGTGATGGCAGCTGTGTCTCTGCTCTAGAGAGCACAGTGGTGCCTTCAGAGGGCAGAAGAGGGCCTCAGACCCCCTAGAACTGGAGTTACAGATGGTTGTGAGCTGCCAAGTGGGAGCTGGGAATTGAACCCAATTCCTCTGGAAAAGCAGCCAGTGCTCTTAACCATTAAGTCATCCCTCTAATCCCAGAGAGATCTAGAAAGCTGATTATGAAGGCCTGGGCCTCTTTGCTTGGTTACGGAGCAGAGCACTGGAGTCCTCGGCTCACTACCTGCATAGACTCTCTCCACTCTGAATGCACTGGGGTCCTCGGGTCACTACCTTCATAGACTCTCTCCACTCTGTATTCCTTTTGATTGGTGCTTGACAAAGTAACAAGTTTGTAAAACTGATATTCTACTAAAGAACTAGAAACACCATCCAGCTTTGCTTTAGAATGCTTGAGTGAGTTTTTTAAGAAAGACTGATGCGGGCCGTGTGAAATGACTCGGTAAGTAAAGGCACTTGCCTTAGTGTCTGCAGTTCAGGTCCTGCAATCTCACTGTAGAAGGAGTAAACCAGCTCCTGAAAGTGGCCCTCTGTGGTCATGCTGTAGCACGCCCCTCTCCCCCGTGCAAAATAAATAAATATTTTTAAATTACAACTTAAAATTTGCATTTTATTTTATTTTACTTTATTTCAACACAGGTTCTCATGTCGCCCAGGGTGAATTTCAACTTGTTACATGGCCAAAACTAACCCTCAACTCTTTTTTTCCCTAGCATAATATTTTTATTAATTATTTAGAATGTTCATACAATACACCCAGATTACACTCACTTCCCATTCCTCCTACATCCGCTCTCCCAGCCGTCTTCCCCTCCCCAAAGAAAAATACATCAAGTCTAATTTTTATTGCCCCTATACTCACTGGAGCAAACTCCCTGGCAGCCCCTTAAAGAAAACTGAGTCTTTTCCCCGCCCCCTGACTCACCCCAACCCCCAGAAGTCATCAGCTGTGAAGAACTGCAGTCAGCATCTGTATCACCATTTTCAAGGACTCTCTTCCACAGCTTCCTGTCTGGACTGTTATTTTTGTCTTCCCTTGGTTGAGGGGATTGTCACAGCAGCCTTCAGCGTCTCTCATTCTCAGTTATGAGTCCGAGTCATCAACACCACTGCAAAAGAAGCTTCCCTGCCCAGAGCTGCTGGCGGCAGCACAGAATCCAGGCCTCAGCATGGCTTCCAGCGGCTGCACAGACCACAGACATCAACATGGCTACCGGCTGCAGCCCTGATCACAGACATCCACACGGCCTTCGGTGGCAGCACGGATCATGGACCTCAACATTAACTTTCAACTCTTAATCCACTTGGCTCTCTCTGCCAGAAGTGCTAGGACTATAGGCTTGTGCCACCATGCAGCCATACTAACAAAAGGTCAGCTCTCCCCAGTGAGGGCATCAACAACAGACCAAGGAGTCTATCGGGGCTTCCTACAAGAGCATGGTTGATTACTTATAGGATCATGGACAATTTGTGAGTAGCTGCACCACCTAAGCATCTCTTTCCACCATCCACCACTAACAGTTTATGCATCTTCGGGTGTCCAGGTGGGAGGTGGAAGGAGCAGGGCCTCAGGAATGTTCCGGGGCTCAATTTTGTCCTTGTCTCCTCCAGGTAATTACGGCTGCTGTCAGTTTAAGAGGGATGTCTTACTTAGGGTTTCTGTTGCTGTGAAGAGATGCCATAGGATCAGCAACTCCTAGAAAGGAAAACATTTAACTGGAGTGGCTTATGCCTATTCTTTCTCTGCCCAGGCACTGGCTGCTCAGCTCTTTATTAGGCCAATCAGGTGCTTCTGGCAGGCAAGGTAAAACAGTTTTCAATAATTAA
This sequence comes from Myodes glareolus, assembly GCF_982192425.1. NCBI lineage: Eukaryota > Metazoa > Chordata > Mammalia > Rodentia > Cricetidae > Myodes > Myodes glareolus. The sequence goes on along the minus strand of NC_142041.1, from coordinate 68,847,294 downwards.
ACAAATGCAACATAAACAGAAGTAACACACCTTTACACAGTTGGAGTAATGGTCTGCATCATAAATAAATGTAACACATCTTTGCCTGGTTAACGTAACAGTCTACAACAAAGACCCAACAAACCCTTTCTTCTCTGTTGCTTTGGCCGTGCCTCTTTACAGCAACAAAAAAGTAACCAAGACACAGGGTCTGTAACCAAGTCAGGTTCTTGGCCACGACTTCCCTTCAGTGGCCTGATTAGCACTTTCCAGAGAAGAGGCTTCCAGCTGAGACCCAGCTTGATTTCTTCATACTAAGGCATATGACATCTTCAGCAATAGGGTCTTCAGTTTTCTGATTTCTGTAAGCAACTTTTTAAAAATATTTAATAAGGTTTTGTTTCCACAAATGTACAGCAGATTGAACCTGTTCATGCATCTTCACCAGCAGCTGG